>NC_090744.1:89242764-89262764 GCF_036898095.1 Palaemon carinicauda | reverse complement strand
CTACATCGGGATGCCCCCTATGTGGCACTTGAAACGCCTCTCCTGTCAGGTAAAGCAAGGTGCTATTATAGTGTAGTCTCATTTGTCATGAAAAAAATAACTGTGTGTATTTGGGAGGGGGGGATAAAGCAAAAAGTTAATTGATTTTGTATAAACATTCTAAAAAATCAGGTTGGCAATTTTTTTGCATTCTAATGACCGGAAATCCAAGAGGGCTACAATAGTAAATCAGCGTAAGTGGGCCGCTTTTTTTCAATATATATTTTTGTACAATTTCAGAAAAGTGATGTCAGTTTCATTTCAATATTTTGACCTGGATCTTGATGTTCAAATTCAATCATTGGCAGTGATTGTTCGCATTACATTAAAGTTCCATTTGTCAGTTTTGTGGTGTACAGTATATACTATCATATTCTTTTTTCTTTTGCAGCTACAAGTATCCACAGCAACTATAACCAATAATAGCATGGTTTACAGGACTCAAGTTAAGAAAGCTGGTAAAAAGCCAAAATGGGTGGATTTTACACAATGCTTTATACATCAGTGGGGCAATAAGTAAACAGATTACATAAACTATACGCATCATCCTTCTTTGCCTTCAGGGGTTGTGGTTTAGCAAGTAATAATAATAATAATAATAATAATAATAATAATAATAATAATAATAATAATAATAATAATAATAATAATTTGGTGAAAGGATACTGAAAATCGCCCTTGTCTCCAAGGACCAGCCGCAATTACTTGGCCATTTGATTCAGGTTCATGACACTTCTATCCTGTTCGCTGTTTAAATCTATCAGCTCCTCCTGAAGCACTATTGGACTTCATTAAGCATGGGTACAAATGTGGATGTGAATGAAGAGGCAGCTGTTGCAGGAACAATATCCCATGTATAAAAGTTTGTGGAAGCTGGCTTTTTATTTGCAACAACAAACTTTTCAGGCAGGGATAGATAAGGACTGGGAAAATTGAAAGTTATTTTCTATGACTGTCATGAATTCAATTAACTCAATTTATGTCTTCTTGTAAAATCTACTACTTGAAAAACATGTATTTATTCAAAGTGACTTACTGCATTTTTTGCATTTAAATGACTTAAACAAGGAAGAACAGTAATTAAAATGCTTAATTGCAATTGGATATGTTTGTTGACCTGCTTAATATGTATTTTTGTGATAGACACATGTCTTCAAGTAATATCTGGTTTCATAATTACAAAATTGTGTTGGGTCAGTAATGTTTGCATGGCAGTGTTCCTGAATACAGGAGGCTTAGAATTTTGGAGGCCTGAATGATTGAGCAAGAAAAATATATTCTCAACACCATACAGGAAATGTTTCTCGTACCTATGTCCTAAAGGAGTAACCCCCCCCCCCCTCAACCCGACTAACATTAGCCATATCAATTAAGAAAACACCGACGACAACAGCACTGATAAAGGGAACAGCAGCTTGGCTGGAACAGAGCCAATCCAAGCAAGTGCCACAGCCAATCAGAGAGCAGGTTCCTCTAATCTTATGCAGGCGACTCACTCACGACACAATCACCTGGCCCAGTGCTCTCTTGCTGCTTGCTTGTAGATTGCCCAATGCTTGCAGCCAAGCACGTGCTCTTGCAATAATGCCCCCCATAGTTGATAGGTTTATTTTGGTTTGTAGGTGATTAGGGATAAAGGCGTAAAGAATGCTCATCAAATCTTCTTTGTAGGTGGTTGAAGATATAGGGATTAAAGTTAATCAGCTACTTTCATTTTTTTCATTTGTCAATTTACTTATTCATTTTTTTACTTTGGAGTAGCCCCTGCCTCTTTTGAGTCCACGAAAATGAAGTAGGCGATGAAGGGGTAAGAGGACATCAACCCAATAGAACCATCTGATTCCAGTCTTTAGTTGAAGAGAAAGAATGATAGCAGCAAGTCTCAATAAGTAGAAGGGCTCAGGAAAGAAAAAACAAAATATTTAGTCAGAGACGTTGGTGAAGGAGTAAAAAAAACATCATGAAGACTCAAAGCTTAATTTTCTAGAATTTGCAATAGAATAGACATTTAGCTTGAACAGAAAAAAGATAAAAAAAAAGGAGAAAAATAATGAAGTAAAACGTTTCTCGTGCCTGAAAAACTAGAAAAAGGAAAGGAAATAATTTTGATTGATATGCGAGGTAAGTGTAAAGAGAGAGAGAGAGAGAGAGAGAGAGAGAGAGAGAGAGAGAGAGAGAGAGAGAGAGAGAGAGAGAGAGAGAGAGAGAGCCTTACTTTACCTTACCATACCTTATTCTATGTTTGGGCTCCCCCAGGGCCCTTAATGTGAGGCACCTCGTATATCCACCAGATATCTTCTGGTGTATTTTGCATCTTCCAGTCTTGGATGGTCTGGGATGCATCTTAGGTATTTATCGAGCTTATTCTTAAGCACATCTACGCTCACTCCTGATATGTTTCTTAGATGAGCTGGCAGCGCATTGAACAGTCACTGCATTATCAATGGTGGTGCGTAGTGGATTAATATCCTGTGTGCCTTCCTTAGTTTTCCTGGTATAGTTTTGGGCACTATTAATCTACCTCGGCATGCTCTTTCTGATATAATTAGCTCCATGATGTTTTCAGTAATTCCTTCGATTTGCTTCCATGTAGCGTTCTCTTCTCCTTTCTAGACTGTATAGTTTTAAAAATTGCAGTCTTTCCCAGTAGTCAAGGTAGTTAACTTCTTCTATTCTAGCAGTAAACGACCTTTGTACACTCTCTAATTGTGCAATATCCTTTTGATAGTGTGGGTACCATTTCACATTGCAGTACTCAAGTGTACAACGTACATAAGTTTTGTAAAGCATAAACATGTGTTCAGCTTTTCTTGTTTTAAAGTGTCTGAATATCATTCCCATTTTTGCTTTACATTTAGCCAACAGGGTTGCTATTTGGTCGTTGCATAACATATTCCTGTTTAACATTACACCAAGGTCTTTAATTGCTTCCTTCTTTGTGATTGTCTCGTTATGAGATCCCCTGTATGCACATACCATTCCCTCTCTGTTTCCATAGTTTATTGATTCAAATTTATCGGAGTTAAATACCATCCTATTTATCTCCGCCTATTCATATATTTTGTTTAGATCTCTTTGTAATGAGTTCCTATCTTCTTCACAAGTAATTTCTCTACTTATTCTTGTGTCATCAGCGAAACTTCTCACTACAGAGTTTTTAACATTACAGTCTATGTCTGAGATCATAATAACAAACAGCAGTGCAGCTAATACCGTAACCTGTGGCACGCCAGCTATTACCTGAGCTTCATCTGATTTCTCGTCATTTTCAACCACTATCTGTTTTCTGTTTTGCAAAAATTCATTTATCCATTTTCCTATCTTTCCCACAATATTATGCTTTCTAATTTTCTTCTCTAATATAAATTATTATGGTCCACCTTGTCAAAAGGCTTTTGCAAAATCTAGATAGATCACATCTGTGTCTTTTTCCTTTATCATATTTTTGTATATGGTTTCATGGTGTGCTATCAGTTGGGTTTGTGTACTTTTTCCGGGCACAGAACCATGTTGACCTATATTAAATAAATTATTTTTAACCAAATGATTCATTATTTTCTTTTTTATTACCCTTTCATACACTTTCACAATATGTGATGTTAGACTATCAGGTCTACAGTTGCTGGCCTCTTGTCTTGATCCACTTTTGAAAATAGTGGTTATATGATCTAATTTATATTTAACATATATCTCGCTCCTATCTACACTTTGTCTTTGTAGTATTACAAGCAGCTTCGCGATAGTGAGTGCAGTTTTCTTTAACAAAATCGCTGGAACTCCATCTGGTCCGGCCACCGATCCATTTTTAATTTCGCTTATAGCCTGCACAATATCTGTTTCATTAATATCTTTATCCGTTAGATATTCAACATTTTCTTCTCTCATTTCTGTTTCATTATTCTCATTCGCAATTCTTAGCGTGAACTCACTCTTATATTTTTCTGCTAATATGTTGCATATTTCCTTTTTTTTATTCGTTAACCGCCCTTCAATTCTTAGAGGGCCTATTTTTAATCTCACTTTATTCATCTTTTTTGATAGGAGTAAATTACTTTTTTTTTTTTTTTTTGGATATTTTGAAGTGTCCTTTCTTCTAAGCCCCTTTTTTTCATTTTCTTTCGATTGTATAATCTTTTGTTCTGCACTTTCTATCTTACTTTTTATTTCCATCATTTTCCTCACATTTCTTTCTTTTGCAAGATTTTTCTTCCAATTTCTAATTTTTTGAAATAAGATCCTTCTGTCTGTTGGTGTGCATGTCTGATGTTTATTGTTTTTTTTCATTACATATTTTTCAACAATTTTCTCAGTATTTTGTACAGTATATCCGTATTTACCTCTATATCATCACTTATGAATACATTTTTCCACTCTTTGTTCAATTCTTCATTTATTTTTACCATTTTATATTCTTACTATGAAAATTATATTTTCCATATCCTTCTCATAGTTTTATGCTTTGGTATTCTCTGCGATCACTTGCTTTGGAATGGACTATTATTTCTATAACATTGTGGTCTGAAATTCCCATGGTATACACTATTATTTCTTTAACATAATTCACCTCATTCACAAATACTAAATCTAGGACATTGTCCTTTCTTGTTGGAATGTGGTTTATTTGTTGCATATTATGTTGTAATAGCATATCTTGAAGCTTTTCACATTGCCCCTTATCTTCTGCGCTACTATTACTCTCTATTTTTTATATGTATATATATAAAACCACTTTCTTCTATCCGTTCTTTCCAATCCACGAAAGGAAAGTTAAAATCTCCAGATAGGAGTATATTCCAGTCTTTATGGTTCCTACATATATCATCTATTTTTGCTATTATTAGTTCAAACTCCTGGGGGTCTGTAAACTACAATATTCACTAGTTTTTCATATTCAAATTCTACCGCAATCAATTTACATTCTGTGTTGCTGTATTTTTCACAGACTTTTCCATGATTTATGTCTCTTCCATATATTACGGTTCCCCCTTGATTCCTATTTCTTCTGTCAGATCTATATGTTTGGAAACCCTTTATCTGATCATCACTGCCAGTCTCTTGGGAATACCATGTTTCACTTATATTTAATATATATATTTTTTCAATTTGGGTTAGTTCTTCTAAGAACTCTATTTTCTTTTTATAGTTCTCTTGACTAAACCCTGTGCATTCATCACTATTATGGTTTGTGTTTCATCCCCATTATTTAATATTGGTAATAATATTGATTCTCCCATGCTTCCTTCCTGTTCTGATATGATGTTTTTTTCTTCATTTCCAGGAATTCTGCCATTAAATCATCCATTTTTTTTTTTATATTTGCTCTCTCCCCTTCATCTCTATTTTTGTGTGTATACCTGCAATTATCCCCATATCTGCACCAATCCCTGGCATTATAGATGCATTCTTTGTAGTTGGGCTCCAATTGTTCATATTTGGGTTGAAAGGCATCATATCTGGGGTCCTTTCTTGCATAGCGCGGTATATACTCGACTTGTTTTTTTTGTTTCATTTTTGTTTCATTTTTGCTTTCATTTTTCTTTTCTGTATGCTGAGTTTTCTGACTTTCATTCATGGTTGCAGGATGCATATATCAACATTTTTTTTTTGAATTTGCAGCCTTTTCTTTCTTTCAGGTTTTTACATATTTTTGGATGGAGATATCTGTATTCGTCTCCATATCCGTCTAAATACGCACATTTACCATATATTTCATAGTTATGGCATATCTTTGGATGTTTGTAGTAGCATCTTTCACCAAATCTGCAATTCCCTCTTTTCAGTGAACTGCAGACTATATCTTTCTTTTCCTTTTTTTTCTTGTTCTTGCTCTTCCCTAAAAGTATGTAGGTCCGGGTAGAGTGTCTTGGGTCTATTATTTGTTTCCATCTGATAATTTATTTCTTCGCAAGTATGTTGTTGGATGGCATCATGTTATATCAATGATTTCCTCTGCATACTTACACATATCCTGTTCATTTTACTCTTCTTCTTCTTCTTCTTCTTCTTCTTTTTCTTCTTCTTCTTCTTTTGCTCCTTCTTCTTCCTCTTCTTTACCTTCAACTATTTGCAGATTTAGCCTCGACTTAATTATATTTCTATCCAGACTAAGCATGTTGAGCAGAATACCTTTGTGTCTTTATTTATTTATTTTTTTTTTTTTTTGCACTTCAGCGCAGGTAGGATGTGTTGGTACATGGCATGCATCGCATTTCCTGGGTAGCTGTTGTGGATTAATAATGGAATACCACATCTTACATGTACTGCACCATTTTGGCATTCTTTTTCCCAATGCATCAATCAGCATATTCACCATATTGGACTTCTAATTGTTTTTTGATGGAATGTGTTGATTGATGTAAACTTTCTTTATAAGTCTCTTTATCACCTGGATCTTCTTTGGAATTTCTTCTATTGTTTTGCTGATGTTTTCCACAGACTTGTTCCAGTTTGTTGGATCATATTGTTTCAATATGTCTGCGAATATTTTTCCGTCATGCTGGTTGGAGTTAGTAGCGTCTTCTGTTACCAGATGGTCTAGTTCTTGTTTTGACAACTCATGGAATTTACTTTTGCTGACTGCAACAAAGTCCCTCCAAGCTTTGCCTGTATTATAGAGTGCCATCTTGATCAGATTTTTAGTAATTCACAAGATAACTATCATATGCCGACGTTTTATCCCACTTTTCTGACCTCAAACTAATCTATAACTATTCACGAAAACTTATATTTATAATGCACTCCATAGCCTTTTGTTATCTGCGTTAAATCAGCTTATCTTTCGGGCCACACAAGTTTACCCACTCGCCGGCATACAGAAACACTCAAGAGAGAGAGAGAGAGAGAGAGAGAGAGAGAGAGAGAGAGAGAGAGAGAGAGAGAGAGAGAGAGAGAGAGAGCAGTGGCTAAGAGTAGATTGTCCGGGTTAGGACTCAGGAACGGCTGAACGAGGGCTAAATGTCGAATAAACAATCAGGAAAGGGAATAGGAAAAAGAGAAATAATAGACATAATGGAATGAGAGGGATATTAGTTATAATAAGAACAATGTAAATGTGGGAACTAGAGAGTGTTTGAAGGGATGTACAGGGAATTCGTGTTAAACAAGGGAACATAAGAGTAAGTAAATACGTGAAAAGCAAAGCCATAGGTCGGGGAAACGGGATAATGGATAATTATATATTGGAGAGGAGGGGAGATTTTTGGTACTATGAGGGAGAGGAGTAGAGGATTTAGAAGGGAGAGAGAGGAAGGATTTTTGGTTTTTGGATGAGAGAGATTGTTTAGTTTGAGGAATAGGACTAGTAGGAGTAGTGGAGTTTATAGGAGTAGGGAAGTTTGTAGAAGAATAAAGGCTTTTAGGAGTGGGAGAAGATCATGAATTGTTATTAGAGAAAGGAGAAGGATGAAAAGTGGAGGGCTTCTGTCACTGGTTCCAGGAAGTCTTGCTGGAAATCGTCTGTTCCAAGCATAATAGGGACCTTAGCAATTAGTGCAGAAGGCGACAGTGGGTTTACCTTCCCTGAAGAGGACGAGACACTCTTCTGTGCCGTGACTCTTGGCACAGTTTTCCATGGGTAGGGGAGGATGAGGTGCACTGACTGAAGTGTTGGCCAAACATTTGACACTTAGAACATCTAGGGGTGAAGTTCTTTATGAAGAAAGATACCATATTCTTAGGTCTAGATGGGCTGGAGAAGGACTTCTATACACACACTTCAATTTGAAGGTGGCTTTACCAGCTCTGACTGAGAGCCTCTCGGCTCTAATGTTGTTGGGTCTCTTGAAAAGTTCCAAAGGCAGATTGGGATGGAAACCACAGACGATGATTAGCCTTGTCTTACGGGTGGGGTCCAGCATGTCGAAAGAGTTAGGTCTGCTCATAAGTTTGGTGTAGGCACCTTGGTCCTGGGGAAATAGTATTAACTTCCCATCGAGGTCGGTTCAAACTTTACGATTGATTAAAGGTAGGCTACTTCTTTTTGATGGGGCATAACTTTAATGTATTCAGCCACAGAATTGTGGGAGAGGAGAAGGGAACATAAGAGTAAGTAAATACGTGAAAAGCAAAGCCATAGGTCGGGGGAACGGGATAATGGATAATTATATATTGGAGAGGAGGGGAGATTTTTGGTACTATGAGGGAGAGGAGTAGAGGATTTAGAAGGGAGAGAGAGGGAGGATTTTTGGTTTTTGGATGAGAGAGATTGTTTAGTTTGAGGAATAGGACTAGTAGGAGTAGTGGAGTTTATAGGAGTAGGGAAGTTTGTAGAAGAATAAAGGCTTTTAGGAGTGGGAGAAGATCATGAATTGTTATTAGAGAAAGGAGAAGGATGAAAAGTGGAGGGCTTCTGTCACTGGTTCCAGGAAGTCTTGCAGGAAATCGTCTGTTCCAAGCATAATAGGGACCTTAGCAATTAGTGCAGAAGGCGACAGTGGGTTTACCTTCCCTGAAGAGGACGAGACACTCTTCTGTGCCGTGACTCTTGGCACAATTTTCCATGGGTAGGGGAGGATGAGGTGCACTGACTGAAGTGTTGGCCAAACATTTGACACTTAAAACATCTAGGGGTGAAGTTCTTTATGAAGAAAGATACCATATTCTTAGGTCTAGATGGGCTGGAGGAGGACTTCTATACACACACTTCAATTTGAAGGTGGCTTTACCAGCTCTAACTGAGAGCCTCTCGGCTCTAATGTTGTTGGGTCTCTCTTGAAAAGTTCCAAAGGCAGATTGGGATGGAAACCACAGACGATGATTAGCCTTGTCTTACGGGTGGGGTCCAGCATGTCGAAAGAGTTAGGTCTGCTCATAAGTTTGGTGTAGGCACCTTGGTCCTGGAGAAATAGTATTAACTTCCCATCGAGGTCGGTTCAAACTTTACGATTGATTAAAGGTAGGCTACTTCTTTTTGATGGGGCATAACTTTAATGTATTCAGCCACAGAATTGTGGGAGAGGAGAAGAGGATGAGGAAGGAGCAGACTCAAGGATCGAACACGAAGTTGCCTTGAAGAGGAGGGAATAAGTAGAGAGGTTGTGGTATTACTGTAATCGTTGAAAGTCATAAAAAAGGTAGGGATAAATGATAATTATCAATGAAACTGAAAGAGGGGTTTAACTATCGAAGGTGATTTGTCAATTTTGGATGAGTGTGGTGACAAGAGGGTGGGGGCAGGGTAGAGCCTCTAAGCATCGTCTTCCAGCAACCGAGATTGCAAGGAGACTGCCCAGTGCTCGGCCCCGGTCTCACCACGCGGCAGTTACTACCGGCCAATGAGAATTCAACACATGGTGTGAGACCTACCCAGATTCGTTATAAACACAAGACTGATAATGGGCAGATGTTCTTTGTTACATGAAACACATTACAAATTGACCCAGCCCCTGAAAACCACGAAAAAAGATAGATAATTTTCAGAGGGCTGATATAAATGGGTTAAAGTTTTCAACAAGCAAAACTACTATTGTTCACTTCTTTCATGTCCAGGGATTACATCCACATCCAGATATATACATGAAAAGTTAACAGATCCCATGTGTGGGTGAAGCTAAATTTTTAGGGTTGATTTTCTACTCTATGCTTATATGGGTTCCTCACTTAAAGGCATTGAAAGCTAAATGTCTTGACGCTTTGAATCTTTTAAAAGTATTGACCCATACATCACACTGGTCAGAGTGTAAAACTATTTTAATATTATACAAGGCCTTCATTTTTTCCAAAATTTGTTATGAGTGTGAAATATACTCCTCAGCCACCCAAAGCCAATTATAGATATTAGATTCAATACATCATGCTAGTATTAGATTGCCCATAGGAGCGTTTAAAACCAAACCTATCTCAGGTTTCCTTGTTGATGCTGGAGAGTTACCTCTTGACCATTACCGAATGTCTTCCATTATTCGGTATTGGTTTAGGTTACAAAGACTCCCTAACTCTTTAGCCTTTCAGACAGCAAGCCTTGTAAAGCACTCAACATACTTTGAGTTGCACCCGAAATCTCCTCAACCTTATTGGCTTTCGGGTGAAACAATTATTAAAAGGTCCTGATATAATTAGAGGTAAGGTGCTTCCATTTAAGATATCATCAACCCCTCCGTAAAAATACTAGAGATATTTTTCTGTAAATATTTTATTGGTGTTAAAAAAACATGAATGAATTAGAAGCTAGGTCTCTTTTTATGGAACATGCTAAAGAACATAGGTAATCATCTTTTATATATACCGATGGCTCCAAATCTGATGCTGGCGTTGGATTTGGAATATATAGTAGTTCTTTTAAAGGTAAAGGTGCACTCCCTCTAATATCTTCAATATTTACTGCTGAATTATATGGCATACTAACCGCTATTGAGAAAATAGCGTTATAAGAGGAGGGCATTTTTACCATTCATAGTGATTGAAGAAGTGTCCTTAAAGTTTTAGAAGGTTTTAATTCTTGTAACCCTTTAGTTTTAAATATTAGAGTGGCTTTTAATTATTGGCCTAAAAGGTATAACAGTTCGATTCTGCTAGGTTTGAGCACACGTAGGTAGGTCTGGAAATGAGGCAGATTCCTTGGCAAAGAGTGCTGCAGCTGAGTTGCTACCAAGAAGGTATCCCATTCTCTGTAATGTTTTTTAACCAGTAATTAGGAATTCTATTTATAACAATTGGCAAAAACATTGGGATAGTTTAACCGAAAATAAGATGAGAGAAACTGCGATTGTTATATCCCTTTGGAGGTATAATGGGATGCTCCGAAAGTGGGAGACTACTCTTTGTCATCTCAGCATTGTTCACACTCGGATGACACACAAGTTTCTGCTGGCTGACCAACACCAACCATATTGCGACGACTGTTTGATACCCTTGACAGTGAGGCATTTGTTGACTGAATGCCCCTCTTATAGCACAGAAGGAAACAGATATCAGTTTGAGGCTCAGGGTGAAGATGGCAGGTTCACCCTTGCCAAGATCCTTGAACATGATGTGTCGTACAATGCTAGTGGCATTTTTAAATTTATATCAGAAGCAAATCTTAATGCTATTCAACTTTTATAAAATATTTACTTTTCTGGTTTCAAGTGGGTATTCTTTTAATCTTTATTGATAATAAACGATATCAGCGTCAATGACCTTCGATGTCAGGATGCCAGAGAACTTCAAATCATTCATTCATTCATTCACCCATCATTGGAATGTCCCTGGACTTCGCACATAACCATACGTTCAAAAATATTCTTTTAAAGTATAGAATTCATTCATTTCCTCTCTAAGAATGAAAATAGCAGTCACTGACAAATTGTAGTTCTGTTGAGAAGAAGAAAATTGGATCGCTAGAAAAGGTATTTTAAAAAATCCACGCCACCAAGTCACCCATTATCGTCAATCAAACATGCATAAAAGAAGGTATCCTACCGAAATAATAATAATAATAATAATAATAATAATACTGGAATTGTTAATATCATTGTTTCTATAACTTCCTTGAATTAATTGCTCTCTCTCTCTCTCTCTCTCTCTCTCTCTCTCTCTCTCTCTCTCTCTCTCTCTCTCTCTGTTTACACCATACCCATCTTTATTCAAACGCCATGAACTATGTATTTATTCATGAAGACCTAATAGAGAATACAATTCACCATTGACCGCCACGTTTCATTGGATGTCAAGATAATTGAAGGAAATGTTATTAAACTTGAACAAATGTCGCCCAAAGACGCAATATGTAAGACCTAATTTCTACAAAATATATTTCATGATCTCGGTGGTACGACGTTCCAAAGTTTCTATGACTATAACACAAATAGAGTTGAATTTATATATGAAATAAAAACAATCTCAAAACGGAAGTCCTCGATTTAATCAATTTCTACTTTTTGGTCCCACGTCTAAAGAAAAATTAAGCCAAAAACTAAATAAAAAAGAACCTACCTTTTGTTAAACTTCTTTGCGGATTTCAAACGAATGAGCCTAAAAACAAGGATCCAATATATGGCACATAAATTTCTAATATATATGAAAAGTAAATACAAAAATAAATTGAGATCACAATCCCTACAACTAAAAGATTAGATACACAACAAATGATTAAATACGAGCTAAAAACTCAAAAAAAAAAAAAAAAAAAAAAAAAACCTCAAATATCAGACCTTTACTTCAGAAGCTGATTAAGACTTAAGGGAGACTTGACCCTTCCAGGATAATCCATTTGTATCAATCACACGACAAAAGGGTAAATGTTGGTATTGCTGCTTTACACTTTTTCTACCTTCATATACGCAGCAATACGTTGCCTGCTTTCCTTAGTTATAGCTGGACTCAGAGGATTTGTTGTTATCGCTGTTTGTCCTTTCAGATGAATAATTAGTTTTTATATGAAATGTCTCTTCATAAACATATAGACGATGGTAGAATTGTAACATCCCTTTACTATTCTAACTTGAATAGCAATGACTAACCGGAACTTTGCCTTGATCTTATAAGCATTATAAATTAGCCTTTACCTTTCTTAACCCTTTAGAATTTGACTGGTGTTTAGGGTAGAGTATGTGGTAGGTCTTTCATGTATTTAGAAAAAGCGAAGCTATACTGGTTTACATATGAATAGGACATTAAGCGTTTGCACTTGAGCGTACATCAGTCAGGTAATTTATATACAATATACAAAAAGTATTAGTACGTATGTATATATATATATATATATATATATATATATATATATATATATATATATATATATATATATATATATATATATATATATATATATATATATATATATATGGAGAGAGAGAGAGAGAGAGAGAGAGAGAGAGAGAGAGAGAGAGAGAGAGAGAGAGAGAGAGAGAGAGAGAGAGAGAGAGAGAGAGAGAGAGATATTTGGCATTGAGCCTTTAGAAGAAAATTTTTCCTTGCAAGTGACATATTTCTTGAACCCAAACCGCTATAAAAATGATTGATATGGTCATTTCCCTATTCTAGCCGCAACTTTATAATCTCTCTCTCTCTCTCTCTTAATATCGACATTCTCCAATATTTAGATATAAGAAAAGCAAAACAAAGCTTTAAAACGTTTCCGAGTCGGCCTCTTTACCTTATTGCGTTCAAGGAAGCAATCCTTTATTTTTCCTCGACATAAATATTTTATTTCCCTAAGTTCCTTAATCTTCATTCAAGCTTTTGTGTTCAAGTTAACAGATATTTATTTAGCTCAACGTGAATTTCCGGGCCTTAAGGACATTTTCCACATTGCGGCTTTGTCTATGAAATTTTCTTTATGCATAGTTAACAAAAGATAGAATATTGTTTCTAGTTCAAGTGGGGGTGCCTTATAAAGTTTGTCATCGAAAGACATATTTTACATCTTATTTAGTTACAAAAATCACTTGAATTTCGTGATTTTAACCTTAAAATAGTTTCCTGTGCCGCTTCGTGGTTTTGAATATGGTAGATTTTAGCAAGGAATTGTAAGATGAAATTTAGATATATGTAAATATATATATATATATATATATATATATATATATATATATATATATATATATATATATATATATATATATATATCGTCAATCGAACATGTATAAAAAAGTATCCTACCGAAATAATAGTGAAGTCAAAAGAGGTATGGCGCTAGGCGGTGTATCTTAGCAATCCATGTTTGCCAACGGTTATATGAGTGGATGAGCAACCTGGTGAAGTAACAAGAACTTTGGGTGTGTAGGAAATGGCCCCCTAAATCTTGAAGAAGTCAATGGCAGTAGGATGACGGATTAGGTTTAAGGTGATAGACAAATTGTCTCCTTTGCTTATACCCTTGCTGCTTGGCGGATAATCTTACAACAATTAGTATGAACCGGCAGGGGTCACTTGCCTAGTTAGATAGGCCCTGCGCATCACAAAGAACTGTCTATCGTTTGATGAATCTAGCTAATGAATCCTTTATAGATTTAATCAGTCTATGGAGGCGAAAATTACCCGCCGTCCCAGGCATAGTGGGGTGACAAGGATCTCCCAGTTTATAAATTCTAAAGAAAAATATAAAATTGATAATTAGAATGTTAGAACCTTGAATCAGATGGGAAAGTTACAGCAAGTGGGGAATGGATCTATGATGTATAATTTGGATATCTTGGTCCTAAGTGAAACACGTTGTAAGGGGATTAGTAAGGAAATCTTAGACCAAGACAATAAATACATATATTTAAAAAGAACTGATGGAAGTGGAAGAGAAGGGGTAGGAATGATAATAACACCAAGAGCAGAAAAGGCATTAATTGAGTGGAGAGCTGTAACTACCATATTCTCACTTGTAAAAATTAGTGTGCTATACACCAACAAATGATGCTCCTGAAGAAATGAAGAACTGCAGAGTGTAATAGATGAGATTCCAGAGAGAATTATGAAAATTGTGATAGGTGACTTCAATGCTTAAGTTGGAAAGATTAATCAAGGCATAGAGATTGCAATGAGTGTTGAGGGACTTGGCAAAGTTATAAATGAAAATGGAGCCCATTTTATAAGTCTTTGTTCAGCAAACAATCTTGTTATTGGAGGTACTTTTTTCCAGCACAAGATCAATTACAAATATACATGGACTTGACCATGTGGCAATTACAAAAATCAAATAGATCACATAGCCATTAATAAATAGAGAAGGAGGAATCTGAGAAATGTGAGAAGCTATAGAGGTGCAGATATTGGTAGTGATCACCAGCTCCTCATTGCCATACTGAAATTAAAACTGAAACCACCCAACAGAACTGTAGATAAAATACCTAGGTTTGATATAAATAATCTTCTAGCAGATGAACACAGAGAAACTTTTGCAATTGAATGTAGGAATTGATTTGCAGTCTTGGAGACTTTAAGAGAAGAAGAATAGACAATTAACGAAGAATAGTGTGATATTAGGAATATATATCAGTCAGTGGGACATGTAGTTTAAAAGAGAAAGCCACGGATATCAAATGATACTTGGGATACTATAAAAAGGAGACAAAGACCAAAATTGATTGTTGAAAGTTTTCGAGGAAGTAATGAAAATTACAAGGGAGAGCATGCTAAGTATTCCAGCATTGGTAGTGAAGTCAAAAGGAGAGCCAGGAATGATTGGAGAGAATATTTAGACAGTAAAGCAGATGAGCCTAACAAGCATATGAATTCAGGGAGTGGCTATGGTGTAAGCATTGCTCATAGAATTATAAAATCTCCACGGGGGCAAAGAAGAAGAAGCATATACTCATTATGAAGAGAGATAGATCTGTTATAAAAACCAAGATAAAAACAGGCAACGTTGGATGGAACACTTTTGTGAAGTCATGAATAGGAGATACGAAGGGAATAATTTGGTTGATATACCTGAAGCTAACAAAGACCTTGATATGCCCATGAATATATTCACTGTCTTTGAAATTGAAGTTATTCTTAAATTACTCAAAAGATGCAAAGCCCCGGGATATGAAGGAATAACTTCTGAGATGATAATGGCCGAAAATGAAGTGACTCCGAGAATACTTACAATATTATTTTGTAGAATATGGCATGAAGAGGTAAAACCCTATGATTGCGAGCTAGGAGTGTTGGTGAAATTGGCAAAAAAAAAAAAAAAAAAAAGGAGATCTGACTGATTGCAATAATTACATAGACATCACAATTACGCCAGTTGTCATGAAAATATATAGTATGCTTATTCTACAAAGGCTAGAGAGAATGATTGATAAAACGCAGAGAGATGAGCCAGCGGGACTTAGAAAAGGTAGAAGTTGCAATGACCAAATTCTCCTTTTAAGACATGTAGAGCAATGTGTACAATATAGGAATTCATTGTTGATGGCATTTGTGGACTATGAAAAAGCCTTTGATAATGTGCACCTGCCAGTTTTGTGGAGAGTCCTACGTTATTATGGAGTTCCTCCTAAATATGTAAATTTGATAAAGTCTGTTCATGAGCATAGTAAGTGCAAAGTTAATGTTAGTGAGTCCTATCACATGAATTTCTATTGAACAGTGGAGTACTCCAAGGAAATATTTTGTCCCCTATGTTGTTTATCCTAATCATGGATTTTGTAATGCATAGAACAGTTGGAGATAGTAGGGAAGGATTGAATTGGATTGCTAATAAAAAAATTAGCTGACCTAGAGTATGCTGATGACGCTGTCCTTATTAGCAGAACAACAAAGGATTTGCAATGCTTGCTTAACAAAATACATGAAATATCACAGGAGGTTGGGCTTAAGATAAATAGAAGATAGACAGAGATGATGAGAATTGAATATGCAATGGAAGATGAAATATTTTTGGAAGAAGAAAGGATTAATGAGGTTCAACTATCTAGATATCTAGGAACTATAATCTCTAATACAGGGTCTTTACAATTGGAGTTTAATGAAAGATTGAAAAAACAAATCAGACAACGGCCGAGTTAAATAAAATTTGGAAATCAAATCGCCTGAAACTACACAGAAAAATCAGGCTATTTATCCGTTTAATGAGATCGGTAAACAGCAGAACAGAATTAGAAATGAAACTATAAGAGAGATTACTGGGGGGCCCTATGGGGATGAGATCATGGTGAGGGGCAGATGGCGATCGTTTGGTCATGCTCTTTGCACTCCCCAAGAAAGATTAGTTCACCGAACTTTCAACTGGGCTCCACAAGGCACTGAGAGAGTTGGAATACCCAAACCTACATGGCTGAGGACTATGAAGCGTGAAGTAGGAGAGGACGATTGGAGAAGTATTAATTCAAAAGCTCAAGATAGAGATGATTGGCAAAATCTACCTGAGGCCCTTTGCAACAATAGGCGTAGCAGGAGATGATGATGATGATGATGATGATGATGATATATATATATATATATATATATATATATATATATATATATATATATATATATATATATATATATATATATATATATATATCAATCTTGAGCTTCTCACAGCCTGTCGAGATAAGAATTATTCCCAAACTTTTCCATAATTACAAACTTTATTTACCCTAAATAATAGAAAATATTGTCTATTAATTTTTTGGTGAAAATGTTTTTAATATGAAAGTAACTCCTGTCTCAAACTACAGAGCAAGCCTCCGCCGCACCAACCAGTCTTATTTTGGTTTTTACTCCACTGTGTACTTTTTACTTTAGCCGTAAATCAAATTATTCTTAGCTATTTGGAAACAGAATAATCCCTCGATATTTTCGTGCTTCTTATTTTTGAACTTTGACGAGATTACATCGAAAGTGAATTCGAGATTTGTGGCTCGGGAATTAAATGGTCTGCTTGTAGTGATCTTTATTCCAAACCGAATTTTTTTTCTTGAATCATGATATTGTTATTTCAGATACTATTCCATTTGACTCTTTATGGAAATCCTCTTCTTCAGACACAAATTTGCCGTTTTTTCTCTGATGTTAAAACGTAGAGTCTCGGCTTGCTCTCCTTTACTGGAGATTCCATAAACTATAAAATTTAAATGAGCGATCATAGGGGTTTTTATTTTGATTCAATTGCATTACTAGCATTCTGTCATTATATATATATATATATATATATATATATATATATATATATATATATATATATATATATATATATATATATCTATATATATATAAAATGTATATATATATATAATATATATATATACACACACACACACACACACATATATATATATATATATATATATATATATATATATATATATATATATATATATATATATATATATATATATATATATATCATCATCATCATCATCATTATCATCTCCTAAGCCTATTGACACAAAGGGCCTCGCATAGATTTCGCCAGTTGTCTTTATCTTGAGCTTTTAATTCGAAACTTCTCAATTATCATCTCCTACTTCAAGCTTTACAGCGTTCCAACTCTTCTAGTGCCCTTTGGAGCCTAGTTAAACGTTTGGTTAGCTAATCTCTCTTGGGGAGTGCGAAGAGCATGACCAAACCATCTCCATCTACCCGTCACCAATAATCTCTCTTATGGTTTCATTTATGATTCTGTCCTGCTATTTAACTCCCAATATCCTTCCGAGTGCTTTGTTCTCAAGTCTACTAAATCTGTTTGATATTTTTTCCTTGTAATATCATGATTCGTGTCCATATAGTAACACCGAACTCAGTTTTAAGCGATTTGAATGCAAGGTTTTACTTAACTTAACCCTTGTCTGATTTGCTTTCTATTTTTCACTAAACTTCAATTCTAACGACCCTGTAGTGGAGATCATAGTTACTAAATACTAAAAAATACTAAAACGATTCCATCTGATTAATGCTTTCTCCTTCGAATGATTTTTCCTTTTCCACTGCATATTCCGTTCTCATTATTTGTGTCTTTCTTCTATTTCTCTTGAGCCCAACTTCGTTAGATATTTCTTGCATTCTCTTAAGCAAGCATTGCAAAACCTGTGGTTTTCTGCTAATAAGACCGCATCATCAGCGTACTATAGGCAGGCTAATTTCCCATTATCAATCCATTCAAATCCTTCTCTACCATCCCCAACAGTTCTAAGCATTTACAAAAACCATGAGGAAGATAAACAACATAGTTGACAACACATTCCCTTAGAGTACTCCGCTGTTTACTGGAAATTCATTTGATAGGACTTCACTAACATTAACTTTACACTTACTATGCTCATGAACAGATTTATTTAAGTTTGCATATTTAAGAGGAATTCCATACTAACGCAGGCCTCTTCACAAAATTGGCCGGTGTACACTATCAAAGGCTTTTTCATAGTGCACAAATGCCATCAAAATTAGATTTCTATATTCTAGGCGTTGCTATATAACATGTCTCAAAATGAAAATTTGGTCTGTAAAACTTCTGACTTTTCTAAACCCTGATTGTTCATCTCTCAGCTTTTCATCAATCTTTCTCTCTAGTCTCTTTAAAATACCAATTATATATATTTTCATGACAACTAAAGTAAGTTTGATACCTCTGTAATTATTGCAATAAGTCAGGTCTCCTTCTTTTGCCATTTTCACCAATACTCCTAACTCCCATGCATCAAGTTTTGCCTTTCCATGCCACATTCTACAAAATAATCTTGTAAGTAGTCTGGGAGACACTTCATTTTCGGACAGTATCATCTCAGCAGGTATTCCATTGACATCAACGGCTTTCCATCTCCTGAGTCTTTTAATGATAGCTTAGAATTCAAACACACTGAATTCATTCACCGGCACATCAAGGTGTTCATCAGCTTCAGGTATATCAATCAAATTATTCCCCTCGTATCTCGTACTCATGGCCTCCTACGTTGTATTTCGTCATCTTCTGTTGTTATAACAGATTCATCACTTTTTGACAGGTATATGCTTCATCATCTTTGCCCCAGTAGAGATTTCATTAATAATTCTATGAGCGATTCTTACACCATAGCCACTCCCTGAATTCAAAGCATTGCCAGCCTCATCCGCTTTCCTGTCTAAATATTCTCTCCAGTCATTCCTGGCTTTTCTTTTGACCTCACTATGAATACTGGAATATTTATATATGTATATATATATATATATATATATATATATATATATATATATATATATATATGCATATGTATATATATATATATATATATATATATATATATATATAGACAGGTAGATAGATAAATAAATAGATAGATAGATAGACAGACATTATCATCATCAGCAATTAATATTCCAGTCTACAACAAAGAACTCAGACATGTCCTTACACTTACGTTAGTTTATGGTCTTTCTATGGCAGTCCACATCTGCATACATTTTAAGTTCGTCAATCCATCGTCATCTCCTCCATTCTCTGCTTCATTTGCAATCTCTAGGGACTCCTGTTATTTTTAATGTCCATCCATTATCTGCTATTTACATATTCCCTGCCCATGTCCATTTTTTTGTTACATGTTGTCGCTTTTTATTACATTTAGATATCATCTTAGTTTTACTCATATTTATATCAGTGGTAC
>NC_090744.1:89205264-89240264 GCF_036898095.1 Palaemon carinicauda | reverse complement strand
GTTTTAAAGTTTTTCATGTTGACCGTGTCTGATATCCTTTTAGAGCTGAATTCTATTATAAAATTTATCAATATAATTGTTTGAATTTTCTTACAAACATTTCACGAATATCCCTACGAAACATACATATATATTATCTGTGATCACTTGAAAAATAAATTCATCATCATTTATATATTCCATTATTAAGTTTGACCTTTTGAATTAAAATTCAGTGTCACTTTTCGATCGATTCCATAACAGACATCCATTCATTGAAAGTTAGAAACTCGCGTAAACGACTTTTTAATATAATACAGTTTTAATTTACATTACAACAAATATTAGGATGCATTGAAAAGTGATCCATTGACCTACAACTACAAACACACACTATCTCTCTCTCTCTCTCTCTCTCTCTCTCTCTCTCTCTCTCTCTCTCTCTCTCTCTCTCTCTCTCTCTCTCTTATGAAGCGCTTAATATATATATATATATATATATATATATATATATATATATATATATATATATATATATATATATATATATATATAAAGTAAACTGGTACCATCAGATATTCTAAAATCTAGAAAGATTTAATCCTATTCAGAGAATCTTATGAACTGACTTTGTGTTTGATACTCTTTTGTATATGTGAAGAAAACTAAAAGGTCCTTTTATTAGATACATTATATTTTAAGTGATCGGTACTTTATCAAGCCAAGAACGAAAAGAAATAACGATAACGAAAGGAAAAGAATTAAGGACAGAAGAAAAGAATCGCAAAATATACAAGAGCTTCTAGGCCGAAAAAAAAGGAATTACAAAGATTGGTCGCGAACCGTTTATCAAAGTCTGATGGATTTGTCTCAAGGAGGATTCAGATAGTTTCTGAAAAAAAATACAATATCAAATATCCAAAAATGTATTACTTCACGAATACTTTCAATTATATTTCTTAATAAAAGAATTGGTCTAAGTATCATCCATACATTCTAGTTTATTCTATTAATTTTAGTGAATGAAGTACACCAATTATAAAGAGGAAAATGCCATCCTTGACAGTCTAAATATTTACTAATATTCGTATTACAAAAAGCCTAACAACTATCCCGAGTCATTAAAATTCTTCCTAATGCAATACCAAATGTCTGTTCCGCATTTCATTTAGTATACGGATACATAAGAAAGGCTCTCTCTCTCTCTCTCTCTCTCTCTCTCTCTCTCTCTCTCTCTCTCTCTCTCTCTCTGACGAGGAAAAGCCAGCTGATTGTGAAATGACATTTTTACTTAGTGCAGATGATTACTAATCACCAGTTCATAATAGTATCAATATCTCAGATAGAAGAATTCTATTGTCATGCAAATTTTCAATGACGTAGGAAGCAAAGAATAGATCTTGTATGAAGTTGATCGATTAAAGAAAAAATAAATATAGAATTTACTCGATGATATACGAGGTGAGTTTCTTATCAAAAACATTTGTCTAATTCATATCTAATATCTTTTAATACATAAAAAATTAAGAAAAACTATTGACAGTTCATGAATGCGAGAGATTATCAAGGTTTCTTTCGGTAATAATGCTCTCATGTAGTAAAAATTTAATTAGAGTTATTTAGTTTTATGGTCGTTTGTAGTATGACAATGAAATTCAATTAACTTTGCTCTTAATTTTCTTAATAACTTATACTAAAATCTAATTGATTATTTTCAAGTCACTGTTAGGATGTTTTGTACTTGGTTGCTAAGGACAGGAACAATATTTCAAACATGTAAGCAAACACTATCAAGTTCATTTCTCCTTGGGATAACTTACACCCCAAGAGAATTACATATGATACAACTAATACTGCCATGAACAAAACAGTAACTTCATTTGCAATGCAGTAGTTTAGGCATTAAGTCGACAGTGATGATTACACACACACACACACACACACACACACATATATTTATATATATATATATATATATATATATATATATATATATATATACATATATATATATATATATTTATATATATATACATATATATATATGTATATATATATATATATATATATATATATATATATATATGTATGTATGTATGTATGTGCGTGCGTGCGTGCGTGTGTGTGTATGTATGTATGTATGTATATATGTGTCCAGCCTAATCCTTGAAGTTGACTATTTCATTGCCTGTTTCACGAAATAGACAGCCATTTTCCTAAAATATGTATGGATTCTTAAAAGTTGCCTAATTCACAGATTAGAAAAGCATATTTCAGGATATAAGCAGGTCGCCTAGTTCCTGTTTAAGGTAAATCAATTATAGTGGCACCATGAGCAATTAATATCTTGATAATCAGGTCTAGATACTGAGCCCCTAGACTTACATAGTTCAGTCATTACTCTGGAAAATTGTCTGTTTCACAAACTAGAAACGTCAGATATTTTGTTCACCTTTGTTCTTCATTTTTAACTATGTAATTTACTTTCGTATGCAATAAATTCTTATGATTAAACTGTACACTGACACACTTCCCACAGTTACTCTTTAGATTAAAATTGAATAAAAAGTAATATATTACATAGGAAAAAAATTCATAATATATAATTAAAAAGAAATACTTTAATCATATCATTACCATGATCATCATACATACATACATATACCAAGGCACTTCCCCCAATTTTTGGGGGTAGCTGACATCAACAAATGAAACAAAAACAAAAAAGGGGACCTCTACTCTCTACGTTCCTCCCAGCCTAACAAGGGACTCAAACGAGTTCAGCTGGTACTGCTAGGGTGCCAGAGCCCTTCCTCCCACATTATTCACCACAGATGAAGCTTCATAATGCTGAATCCCCTACTGCTGCTACCACCACGGTCATCTAAGGCACCGGAGGAAGCAGCAGGCCCTACCGGAACTGCGTCACAATCGCTCGCCATTCATTCCTATTTCTAGCACGCTCTCTTGCCTCTCTCACATCTATCCTCCTATCACCCAGAGCTTCCTTCACTCCATCCATCCACCCAAACCTTGGCCTTCCTCTTGCACTTCTCCCATCAACTCTTGCATTCATCACCTTCTTTAGCAGACAACCATTTTCCATTCTCTCAACATGGCCAAACCACCTCAACACATTCATATCCACTCTAGCTGGTAACTCATTTCTTACACCCGTTCTCACTCTCATCACTTCGTTCCTAACCCTATCTACTGGAGATACACCAGCCGCCATACTCCTTAGACACTTCATCTCAAACACATTCAATTTCTGTCTCTCCATCACTTTCATTCCTCTCAACTCCGATCCATACATCACAGTTGGTACAATCACTTTCTCTTATAGAACTCTCTTTATATTCATGCCCAACCCTCTATTTTTTTACTACTCCCTTAACTGCCCCCAACACTTTGCAACCTTCATTCACTCTCTGACGTACATCTGCTTCCACTCCACCATTTGCTGCAACAACAGACCCCAAGTACTTAAACTGATCCACCTCCTCAAGTAACTCTCCATTCAACATGACATTCAACCTTGCACCACCTTCCCTTCTCGTACATCTCATAACCTTACTCTTACCCACATTAACTCTCAACTTCCTTCTCCCACACTCTCTTCCAAATTCTGTCACTAATCGGCCAAGCTTCTCTTCTGTGTTTGCAACCAGTACAGTATCATCCGCAAACAACAACTGATTTACCTCCCATTCATGGTCATTCTCGTCTACCAGTTTTAATCCTCGTCCAAGCACTCGAGCATTCACCTCTCTCACCACTACATCAACATACAAGTTAAACAACCACGGCGACATCACACA
The DNA here is from genome assembly GCF_036898095.1 of Palaemon carinicauda. NCBI lineage: Eukaryota > Metazoa > Arthropoda > Malacostraca > Decapoda > Palaemonidae > Palaemon > Palaemon carinicauda. The sequence goes on along the minus strand of NC_090744.1, from coordinate 89,236,464 downwards.
TCCCTGTCTCAGCCCCACTCTCACCGGAAACCAATCACTCACTTCATTTCCTATCCTAACATATGCTTTACTACCTTTGTAGAAACTTTTCACTGCTTGCAACAACCTTCCACCAACTCCATATAACCTCATCACATTCCACATTGCTTCCCTATCAACTCTATCATATGCTTTCTCCAGATCCATAAACGCAACATACACCTCCGTACCTTTTGCTAAATATTTCCCGCATATCTGCCTTACTGTAAAAATCTGATTCATACAACCCCTACCTCTTCTAAAACCACCCTGTACTTCTAAGATTGCATTTTCTGTTTTATCCTTGATCCTATTAATCATTACTCTACCATACACTTTTCCAACTACGCTTAACAAACTAATACCTCTTGAATTACAACACTCATGCACATTTCCCTTACCCTTATATAGTGGTACATCATATGCTTAATAAAAAAAATATTTACGCAACAAAACAATTAAAATTCTCAAGGATATAAATTTTACTAAACACTTATTTTAACATTTATTGTTATTATGATGGTAATGACTGTGACACATTTGACCACTTTTCATGCAAGAGCATCTCTTGGTGTCACACTCAGAAGCACAACAATATTTCGTGAACCCTTGACCTCCAGCTCTGGAATGAAGGGCTGCAGTAGTACGGAAAGGTTAACCCATCTCGTTACGCAATCGCATTTTAGGAGTTGGTTTCTAGAATAATTTGTGTTGACTATTCCATCCTCGATGCCGACTTATACAAGCCCCTTGTGTTCATTTCAAGAACGACTCCTGGCACACTCCGATAGACTAGGTGACCACCGTCAAGCTCACTCACAGGCAGCAAAACCAAATTCCCTGTTTCAAGAGGATCAAGCTTTTTCTAAGTTGTTCGCAACATATCTTCCCGATTTCTTTCTTAGCAAATTGCCGCAACTTCTAGTCGAATATCGATTAAATCAAAATGATTCTCCATCATATTATTAACTACATCTACCCCACCTGATGATGATTCATCAATGAATCTTCCTAAATCACTTTCCTCTGGCATATCTTGAGGAGGGTACTGAACTTGTAATCCTGTAGCATTACATGAATCAAACTTGTCCGAATAATGACTGAAATATATAAGTGAAGGGCTCCAGTACATAGATTTCATTATCAAGATATTAACTACTATTGGTGCCGCTGATTGAGTTGTCTAAACTTGCCTATTTCTAGAAATAGACGGCCTAATCTGCATTTTAGGACACTCTTAAGGGTCCATACACATTTTAGGCAAATGGCTGTTTATTTTGTGAAACAGCCAATGAAATGCCTATTTCATGAATTATGTGTCCTGACTGCCTAATTCATGAAAGGGCAATTTCAAAAGTTAGGCAAGACACACACACACATATATAAATATATATATATATATATATATATATATATATATATATATATATATATATATATATATATATATATATATATATATATATATATATATATATATATATATATATAATCAACCTTCCCTGTTTGCAGGGGTTAGATAACAGAGATAGGCACGAAAAGCGAGACTCTGCAAATACTTGCTGCCCTAGGTGGGTTAACTCTTAACCTTACACCTCACTGACTATTTCCTACATGCAGTTGACTAATACACACAGTTACCCTTAATGTTGTTTTTACTTAGTATATATCACAATAGAATTATTATATTACAGTATTTTCACATTTTTTAAGTGTTCAATAAATGTACACTTATGTACTAAGTACTGTACACAGTAAGACTATGGTACAGAACACATACTGTAACACTAGTCATTGGGATACTTATATCAACAAAATCTGTTGTTTCTCTTTCATATAACACTTGCAGATATTGCAGCGTATGTTTCTGTAATATATGTACAGTACTATCATTACAGTAGAGTTTAATTAGCTAAGGTAACACACTAAGTTGTCGCTGTTTTCAGCAGGTCGACTCACTGTACACGTAGTTTCTATCTACATTACTATTATAAAATACGGTATTCACCATACAGTGCTGTAGAGTAGCTAATATAACATTAGTACTAGAGTATTGCACAATGATTACACTAAGATAAAGATTAAAAGAAAATGTATCAGTACAATCGTTTACATATGGAGTACTATGCAGTAAATCTGAAGTATGATCCAACTTTTTGAGCCATCTTCCGTTTGGTACATGGAGTAACGTAATGTACACATTACAGTTTATACTAAAATAACTATAATTGCACTGGATATGTATAGATTCTTTGCATCACTTTTCTACATAAAAATATGTCTGCAAAAAAAGTACCAAAGCAGAATATACACATGCAAGAAGAGAGCATGCAAGAGTGAGGCAAAGTGAGCAAGAGATGGGGTATTGTGCTGTGTGAAGGAGGAAGTTCCATGAAGGATGCTGGGTGCAAAGGAGCATGCTCAGTTTGAAATCATTGGGCCGCAAGTGTACTTATAACAAAACCGAAAATATGTGATTTTGATTTAATAAATTAAGCAGTTTTCTGTATTGCGAACTATTGAAATTGCAATAACCCATGAATAAGGAGAGCAGACTGTGCGCGAATATATATACTGTATACTGTATATATATATATATATATATATATATATATATATATATATATATATATATATACATATATATATATATATATATATATATACATATATATATATATATATATATATATATATATATATATATATATATATATATATGTATATATATATATATATATATATATATATATATATATATATATATATATATATATACATACACTGAATATATACCTATATATATATATTAGTATATATATATATATATATATATATATATATATACATAGTTCATAAATAAATATACATTAACGTAATAGACAAAGTTTAGGGAGTGGCTATGGTGTTAAAATTGCTCATAGAATTATCATTGGAATCTCTACGGGGGCAAAAAAGAAGCATATACCATCAGAAAGAGGGATGGATCTGTTATAACAACAGATGAAGAAAGGCAACGTTTGATGGAAAACTTTTGTGAGGTGACAAATAGGAAATATCAAGGGAATAATTTGATTGATATACTTGAAGCTGAGGAAGACATTGATGTGCCCATGATTTAATTCTGGGTCTTTTAAAGTCGAAGCTATCATTAAAAAAGTAAACAGATGGAAAGCCCCTGGATACGATGGAATAACTGCTTAGATGATATTTGCCAAAAAAAGAAGTGACTCCCAGAATACTTTCAGAACTATTTTGTAGAATGGGGAGTGGAGAGGTAAAACCTGATGCATGGGAGCTAGGAGTGTTGGTGAAAATGACAAAAAAAAAAAAAAAAAAAAAAAAAAAATGTGACTGATTGTAATAATTACAGAGTATTCACACTTACAACAGGTATTATTGTTATTATCATCATTATTATTATTATTGTTATTATTATTTGCTAGGCTACAAACCTAGTTGGAATAGCAGGATGCTATAAGCCCAAGGGCTTCAACAGGGAAAATAGCCCAGTGGGGAAAGGAAACAAGGACAAATAAATATTTTAAGAACAGTAACATTAAAATAAATATTTCCTATATAAACTATAAAATTATTAACAAAGCAAGAGGAAATGAAATATGATAGAATAGTCTGCCCGAGTGTACCCTCAACCAGGAGAACTCTAACCCAAGACAGTGGAAGACTATGATACAGAGGCAATGACACTACCCAAGACTGAAGAACAATGGTTTGATTTTGGAGTGTCCTTCTCCTAGAAGAGCTGCTTACCATAGCTAAAGAGTCTCTTCTACCCTTTTCAAGGAGAAAGTACCCACTGAACTATGGCAGTGCAGTAGTTAACCCCTAGGGTGACGAAGTATTGTTTGGTAGTCTTAGTGATGTCAGGTGTTTGAGGGCAGAGGAGAATAAGTAAAGTATAGTCCACACTATTCGGTGTATGTGTAGGCAATTAGAAATTGAACCGTAAACAGAAAAATTATCCAATTTAGTACTGTCTGGCCAGTCAAAGGACCCCTATAACTCTCTAGTGGTAGTATCTCAACGGGTGCTGGTGCTCATTCCAAGGAGACTGGAGAGAAAGATTGATGAAAAGCTGAGAGATGAACAAGCATGATTTAGAAAAGGTAGAAGTTGTACTGACCAAATTTTCATTTTAAGAAATGTGGTACAGCAACGTGTAAAATATCATAAATCCACTTTTGAGGATTATGAAAAAAACCTTTATAGTGCGCACCGGCCAATTTTTTGGAGAGTCCTGTGTTATTATAGAGTCCCTCTTAAATATGTGAATTTGATCAAGTCTGCTCATGATAATAGCATGTGCAAAGTTAATGTTAGTGGAGTCCTAGCAAGTGAATTTCCAGTTAACAGTGGAGTACTCCAATCGAATGTGTTATCACCTACGTTGTCTATCCTCGTCATGGATTTTGTAATGCATAGAACAGTTGGGAATATTAGAGAAGGATTGGACTGGATTAGTAACTGGCTGATATATAATATGCTGATGACGCTGTCTTTATTAGCAAAACACCACCGGACTTGCAAAACATGCTTACCAGAATGATGAAATATCACACGAGATAAATAGAAGAAAGACAGATGCTGAGAACGGAATATACAATTGAAAATGAAATATCATTGGAAGAAGAAAGGATTAATGAGGTGGTATCATTTAAATATTTAGGAACTATGATCTCTAATACAGGATCTATAGAACTTAAGTTTAATGAAAGACTGAAAAAAGCTAATCAGATAACTGGTAGGTCAAGTAAAATTTGGAAATCAAATCGTCTAAAATTTTCTATAAAAATCAGATTATATATCAGTTCAATGAGATCGGTGTTACTCTATGGACATGTGTCATGGTATGACAATGAAACAATCTCCAATAGATTTAGTAGATTTGAGAATAAAGCCCTTAGAAGGATATTGGGAGTTAAATATCAAGACAGGATTAGAAATGAAACTATAAGAGAGATTACTCGAGTACCATATGTGGATGAGATCAAGATGAGGGGTAAAGAGGGTTTAGGCATACTCTTCGCACTCCCCAAGAGAGATTAGTTCACCAACCTATAAACTGGACCCCACAAGGCACTATTAGAGTTTTATGGTCCTGGCCTACATGGCTGAGGACTATGAAGCGTGAAGGAACAGATTATGAGTAGAGAAGGATTGATTTAAAAGCTCAAGATAGAGACGACTGGTGAAATCTAACCGAGGCCCTTTGCGTCAATAGTTGTAGTTTGTGTGTCTGTGTGTGTGAATGCATACTGCCACTCCTCATCAGTCACATATCATACTTTGTCATGGCAGTTCAGCTATTTTGAGATTTAAAACAAAATCTCAGTTTTTTGGTGAATTTTTTGTGCATTTATGCGCTAACCTTGTAAGTGGTGTACGGTTTGTCTCTTGGTGTATTGAACCTTTAATAAATCAGCAATAGATATAATTCTTATAGGGGTAAAATGATGATGCTGTGTTCTCTTGGGCCTTGCCTTAACCACAAAACGGTTAAGTCCTCATTACAAGCATATTCTAATTCGTTTCGGATAGTATTTGTATTTTGAAATTTTCCTTATGTGCCTATGTCTTTATTCAATTTATGACGATGATAAAGTTCATAATCATTTTGATAATACAGTTTTGTACTGTTATTAACACCACTGGTACTTTTCTTGCTGAAGTAATGGCAATAATTATTATATCATTGCTACTACTGATACTAGTGCTATCGCTACTAATACTACTATCTTAATTAACACTTAAATAATTTCTACAACTATTTTTCCTTTTAGTCTTGTTACTGCAACTTTTAATATTGGAGGTGCGACTATTTCAGCTAATTTGATTAAGACTGTCCATGAGCATAGCAAGTACAAAGTTACTGTTAATGGAGTACTCCAAGGGGATGTGTTGTCACCTATGTTTTTTTTAGAACAGTCAGAGATGGTGGAGAAGGATTGGACTGGATTGGTGATAGGAATTTAGCAAACCTACAGTATGCTGATGATGCTATCCTAGTTAGCAGAACACCCCAGGATGTGGAATGCTTGATTACCAGAATGCACGAAATATCAAACGAGGTTGGACTCATGATAAATAGAAGAAAGATAGAGATGATAAGTACGGAGTATGCAATAGAGGAGGAAATATCATTGGAAGGAGAATGGATTAATGAGGTAGAATTATTTAAGTATTTAGGAACTATGATCTTAGAGTTTAGTGAAATATTGAAAAAAGCAAATCAGACAATGACTAGGTTAAGTAAAATTTGGAAATAGAATCACCTGAAATATATATAAAAATCAGACTATATATCAGTTTAGTGAGATCAGTGTTACTCTACGGACATGAGTCATGGTATGACAATGAAACAATCTCCAATAGATTTAGTAGATTTGAGAACAAAGCCCTCAGAAGGACATTGGGAGTTCAATGGCAGGTCAGGATTAGAAATGAAAATATACAAGAGATCACTCAAGTGCCATATTTGGATGAGATCTTGATGAGGGGTAGATGGAGATTGTTTGGTCATGCTCTTCGCACTCCCCAAGAGAGATTAGTTCACCAAACATTCAGCTGGGCTCCACAAAGAACGATGAAAGTTGGAAGACCCTGGCTTACATGGATTAGGACTAAGAAGCGCGAAGTAGGAGATGATGAAGGGAGAAGTATTGAATTAAAAGCTCAAGATAGAGACGACTGGCGAAATCTAACCGAAGCCTTTTGCATCAATAGGCGTCAGAGATGATGATGATGATGATGATGAATTATGATAACTGCAGTTATTCTTCAAAAGATGATTCAACAATGATTTCTACAATATCAATCAAAAAGGGAAAAAACAATATTTCCCAGAAAAAAAATATTCTTCAAATAAAGGTAAGGAATATTTGTAACACAATAAGATTTACTCCGTAAATGAGTTATTTCCATTAAAAGTTATCGAAACACCTAAGAATTTCATTAAATTATTCGTGGTCCTCAGTGGGTTTCCAGAGACTGACAGACAGACAACCCACGTCACTGGGTGGGAAGGAATTTTTTATTGAAGCTGAGAAGAAAATCGATTTCCTTTGTGCAAGTGAAAAATGGCTCTGTTACCAAGAAAATGTCACGCGTCAAATTTATAGGAGCACTGAAATGTTGAATGAGTTCCATAAATCTCTCTCTCTCTCTCTCTCTCTCTCTCTCTCTCTCTCTCTCTCTCTCTCTCTCTCTCATAAAAAAAGATGATTTCCCAATTGCAAATGATTACGTGCCATCTTTTGTAAAATAAGCTCTTAAAGGATTATGCTTCATAACCGCACCTTCTACATCTCTTTTCCTTTATCTCTATCTCGTTTCTTTATATATATATATATATATATATATATATATATATATATATATATATATATATATATATATAAAATCATCATCATCAGCCGTTACTCTTCCACTGCAGAGCAAAGGCCTCCTCAGACATATCCTTCCACTTGAGTCTGTTTATGATCATTTTATGCCAGTCCATGCATCAAAACTTTCTCAGTACGTCAGTTCTTCTTCTTCTCTTCCTTTCCCGGCTTCTTTTGCAATTTCTAGGAACTCATTCAGTTATTCTTAATGTCCATCTACTATCTTCCATTGTCGTTATATGTCCTGCCCACGTCTATTTCTTTTTCATACGTGTTGTTAGAATATCCCCTACTCTAGTTTTCTTTCGTTATCAGTGTTATATCCATTCATTATTCTTTACATAACTCTTTGACTTGTAACTAGCTTTTGGTCTAAGGCTTTAATAAGTCAATATTGGTAGGACCATCTCTTTAAATACTTTTCTTGTTAGAAAGCGGGGCATTTTACTTTTAAAAATTTCTTTTTGTATACCAAAAGCTTTCCATCCTATGCTTATCCTTCTTTTAATTTCGATCTCGTATTCTGGGGAAACTTAGTGCCTGTTCATAACCTTTATTTGTTATCTGGCTGCACTTTCATCGAACATTATCTTAATTTTACTCATTCATTTTCAGTCCTGCATTTTTGCTTCCTCAATTCAAATCTTATATCAACTTTTGCAGTTCCTCACGTGATCCACTCAACAGAACTATGTTACCTGCAAATCTTAAGTTGTTAACGTATTCCGCATTAATGTTTATTCCTCCATTTACCCAAAAGAGTTTTCCCTGCCTAAACGCTTTCTCAATCGGAATTTTCTAACTAACTTCATGAAGTTTTAGGATTACTGTACTTTTCAGATAGATATCTTCAATTGTTCTAACAAAAAATTCATCTATTCCTTGTCTTTGAAGGGTTTTCATTACTGCTGAGGTTTTGAGCGAATCAAAAACTTTTGCATAGTCTATAAATGCCATATATACTGGTTTGTCACACAGTCTGTTTTTCTATTAGCTGGTTAATGACATGGATATGATCAGTTGCTGAACACCTACTTCTAAAGCCTGGCTGCTCTCTTGGTTCATTAAGTTCTAGTTGTCTTTCTTTCGGTCTAATATGATCTTTTTAAATATTCTTAATATTATGGTGATCAACTTATTGGGTTTAATTTTCCAGGTTTTTTATGTCCCCCCTTTTTGTGAACTTAGTATAATGATAAAGTTTTTCCAAGTGGTTGGTATAAAATATTCTTGCTGACATTTTGTGTACGGTTCTGTAAATTTTACTACAATGAAACTTACTCCATATAGTATCAAATCAGATGTTAGGTCATATTATCCTGCAATTTTGACTCTTTTCATGCCCTTTTTTTTTTTTTTGGTACCAAATCAGGTGTTTCAATATTTCTATTGCCTACGTTATTGTATACCATTGAATAGAAATCTGTATTTTTTATCACTCCATCTCTTTTATTGATAATAATTTCATTTTCCTCCTTTAAAGCAAAAATCTGTTAGCACCCTGTTCCTAATCTTCTTTTCATAAATTTGATGCTTCTTCCTTTCTTTAGTGACTCCTAAATTTTGGTCTGATTGTGTTTAAGAATGCCTGGTTTTTTCTTTTTTCTTTTTACTCTATCTCTTCTAGATTTAACCCCTTTCTTCAATCTTCCATATTAGATATCTAGGTATTTGTCTTATAGTTATGCTTAATTTAGTTTAGGAACTTTTCCACATATCTCTTGTACTGATTCCAATAGAATTTCTTTTAAATTATTTTGCCTTTCCTCTTTACTTGCTTCCATTTCTTTATGTAGCCGAGAGTACTCATTATGCATTGATAAACCAAACACATCCGATCTTTCTCTTATTACAGGATTGTTTATTTTCATTCTTAAAACTCATTTTTCTCTTTCTATCATTAGATCTAAAAAAAATTTGCCTCGTACTATTCTATGGTAGCTTGACTAACATTTTGACCTGTTACAACTGTCACAAGTACTATTCACTAATTAATATATATTAAACACAAGCTATGCAATAGCATTTGAAGGTTCTTTTAGTCTTTTAAATGTTGTAGACGAAGTGGTGATAAACAAGTATATGAGTTTTTTTAAAGTTTTAATTATAACATTAGCAAAAAGATACATAACATTTATTTTATAATAAAAGTGAATAATATGGAATAGTCACGTGAGTATAATAAATGTTAAACAAATATCAATAAGTAAGAACGGTGTTCATTTCATCAATAATAACGTAGGTAACAAATATAAAAATTATTGCTATCTGATTTTACATTTTATATATATATATATATATATATATATATATATATATATATATATATATATATATATATATATATAGCAATAATAACCAAAATACTGGGAAAAGATACCGAGTACACTCGCGGATACTGCCGTGGGGCCCTTGTGCATAAGACCACAACCCTCAAACATGCTTTCTATTCGTGACTTCGACCGGCCAATAAACACTCTCTCGCGATCATAGCGACCAGTGCACATTTTGCGGTTACCGTAACATTTACCACTAAACAACAATACTTCGGCGACGGTAAACAATCAACACCGGCGAAGAGCACTTTCAAGTAGGGCTGATATATAAAATCCAAGGTGGGTGGGATCTCGACCTCTTCCGCACAACAGCACCACGAATGCAATCCAGAGTTATTTCTGCTGATCCCCATTTCACCTCTGAAGAGAGAGAAACAGTAACTAAACAACCCAAAACAAGATGTCACAACCAATCTTCATTACGGTAACAAGAATTCGTTGGTAATTACAGTTGGGTCTTTAACTCGGAAATCTCCTTATACATACAAACATTACTTATTATGATGTAAATATAGTAACAAACTAAATACTAAATAAATATATAAACACAAGGTGACAATACCTCCCACCTTAAAAAAAGAAAATAATTTTCTGTACTTAGCTTATATGTCAGTTTCACATCTGCTCAAATAATCAGCTCCAACATTCTCTGAACCCTTTATAACTCTTATATTGAAGTGATATTGTTGTAGACTCAATGACCATCTTGTTAATCTTGGATTCAATTCTCGAGCAGTCTGAAGATAAGCCAAGGGCTTGTGATCAGTCTTTAGAATGTAGGATCTTCCATACAAATAGACTGCAAACTTCTGAATCCCCCAGACAATGGCAAGGCACTCCTTCTCCACGGCAGCATACTTAGTTTCCCTCGGTAACAATTTTCTACTTTCATAAGCAATCGGACGCTTCACTCCATCCACTTCTTGCAGAAGTATAGCACCAATCCAGCGTTCGAAGCATCTGTACCTAATACGAATTCAGCCTGAAAATCTGGAAGTAAAAGAATAGGCTCGGCAGCAATTTTGTTTTTAAGAGAAACAAACGCCCGGTCATGCATTTCCTTCCAAAAAAGGTCATCAGGCTGATTTTTCTTGGTGAGATCTGTAAGACAGGACGTGATGGTAGAGTAATTTGGAATGAATTTGCGATAATAACCGCATAATCCCAAAAATGAACGTAATTCCTTCTTGGTTCTCGGATGTTTTGCACCAACTATTTTCTCCACTTTATCTTTAGTAGGCCACATTTTATTCTTGCCTACAACGTGTTCCAAATATTCAATTGAATATATGCCAAAGAAACATTTAGTAGGTTTAGCTGTTAGTCCAGATTTCTTTAGTCTACTCAAAACTTCTTCCAAAAGATACAAATGCTCCTCCCAAGTTTTTGAATGAATTATCAGATCATCTAAAAAAAAAAAACTCACACCCTCTAAGCCTGCAAATAAACTTATCATCTTATTGAAAGTGGCTGGGGCATTCACTAGTCCAAATGGGAGCACTTTAAACTGGTACAGTCCTAAATCTGTTTGAAATGCAGAATACTGTTTACTATAGTCATCCAGGGGAATTTGCCAATATCCGCGGGATAAATCCATCTTAGAGAAATATATACTTCTATTTAAGCTGGCAAATATCTGCTATGGGTCACACATAGGTTCACTATCAAAAAAGTTAAGGTGTTCAGTCTTCTAAAGTCTAGACAAATTCGCTTTAAGTTATCAGGTTTCGAAACCACTACCTTAGGGGCTGAATATGGAGAACTTGAAAGCTAAATAATATCCAAAGCTTTCATGGATTCTATTTCTGAATTCACATCTCTGCGTAAAGCATAGGGAATATTGTAGGGTTTTACTTTAAGAATTTCTTCTCTTACTAACCTGATTTAGTGTTTGATAACGTGAGTGCGCCCGGGAATGTCCGACATTACCTCTCTGTAGCGGCTAAGGAGAGCCTCCAGATTCTGCGTTTGATTTTCCTACAATTCCTTATTCAGATTGGTTTGTTCCCAAGTAGGTGAAGGTCCAGTATCAGGCACTAGTAGGGGTGAGAAATCCTCCTGTGGATCCTCCTCGACCGCTGTAATTGTACCTCCGCTTTCTCGAACTTCTACAGAACTTTTATTCCTAGGAATGTAAGCTTTAAGCAAGTTAGCATGATAAAGTTTCCCTTTTCCATTTATTTGAATTTCATAATCCATCTTCCCCTCTCACACCAACAACAGGAAAAGGACCCTTCCACTGAAGTAACAATTTATTATCAGCCTTGGGTAATAGTAAGAGAACTTCACTGCCAATTTTAAATGTTCTATTTTTAGCCTTTTTATCATAAGAGAATTTATATTTACCTTACAACTTCTTCAATTCCTCTTGGGCCAACTTACAAGTTTCTTCTAATCTTTCTCGGAGGTTGAATACATAACCGTAAGTAGTTCTTACCTCTTCCTCATTTCTCTCCTTATCCCAAAAATTTCTCAGAATAGCTAAAGGGCCATGCATCGTTCTCCCATATAATAATTCAAAAGGGGAAAACCTCATGCTTGCTTGTGGAAACTCTCGGTATGCAAAGAGAACTGCCGGCAGGTATCTATCCCAAGTAGTAGATTGTTCAGCACACATCTTTTTAATCATAGATTTCAACGTTCCATTGAACTTTTTAACTAGACCATTCACCATCGCATGATAAGGGGTCGTAGGAAGATGCTTGATTGACAAAAGACCTCTAACTTCGTCCATCATCTGCAATGCAAACTGACTGCCTCTATCAGTCACCATTTCTTTAGGAATCCCGACTCTGGAAAAGAAACTCAACAAGGCATCAGCTACACGCTCAGTTTCGATAGATGGTAAGGCTATAGCTTCAGGGTATCTGGTTGCATAATCAACCATGGTCAGGATATATTTGTTACCAGAACTACTTCTTGGGAAAATAGGTCTTATCAAGTGAACAGCAACACATTTAAAAGGAGTGTCAATGAGCGGTACCTCTCCCAAAGGTACCTTTCCAACTTTTCCTCTAGGATAAGTTTTCTGACAAATGTCACACAACTAACAGAATCTCTTTACTGCTGCCCCAAAACCTGGCCAGTAAAATTCCTGCCTTATTCGACCTAAGGTCTTCTCAGCACCCAAATGACTTCCAAGGATTCCTTCATGTGCCATGCTCATCACACCCTCTCAAAGCTTAAACGGTAATACTAGTTGCTTGTGTTCAATGCCTCTGTCTGAATATATTCTGAACAACAATCCTCTCTCCAAAACTGCCTTACCTTTTCCATCTCTAGTAATAGCTTTACCAGTTCTTGCATCATCTCGCAGAGATCTTAAGCTTGGATCCTCTTCTGGCTCTTTCTGGATTCCCTTTGAATCCATGTCCCAAGAATTTTTAGAGTCTGACGTTTTCAGCTTTTGGAATTTAGATTTAGATTTCTTTGCACCAGCTCTCGTTAATACAGAGCCGGATGTGGGTCCCTCCAACCTTGTTGCTCCAGGGATGTTGCCTATAATGAGATCATAAAGAGGGTCCTCCATGCACACAGCAAGGGCAGTGCCCGTGTAAAATGGTGTTTGAATGTAAATTTCAGCCAAAGGATAAGTTTCTACAAGATTCTTGTTCATATATCGAATCCTACTGCACTTACCAGCAAACGTTCAACAGGCACCAAGTCTTTTCTGGCTACGACAGTTGTACAACCAGTGTCCCTCAAAACTTTCACTGGTTTTCCGTATAAAATACCCTCCTCGTCAGGCATATCAGAAGCAACACTTGCTAACTCAGTGTTATCATTCTTAAAGACTTCATTATTTATATCTGCAACAGGATCTTTATAATTTCCTTTACGGCCCTTTCTGGTCCAATAAACAACTTCTCCTGCTGCAGCATGACTATTTTTCTAGGATCCTTTTGCATGTTCTAGACAATTTGAAGCCTTATGACCCACTTGTCCACATTCATAACATTTAATAGAGGGTGGACATCTAATGGGTTTAGCCGTCTGCTCAGGAAGTGCTTCCCCGGATAAGTCAACTCTGGCACTACCTACTGTAGAAAGATATTTATAATTATGAAATAGACCCCCATGAGCTTGAGCATAACTTTCTGATAATTCAATCATTTTGTTAAGCGATAATGGTAATCGCTCTCTCAGATGCACCTGCAACTGCCTGCCATAACTCTGCAAAAATTGCTCCATAAGAAATAAACCAGTTAAGCTTTCACATGTCATTTCACACTTTGACATTTCAATCCACCTCTTCAAGAGATGTCTTAATCTAGACACAAACTGTTCAACTAGCTCATTCTTCAGAGGTTTAACTGACCGAAACTTTACCCTGAAACCCTCCTCAGTACCATCAAATATTTCCATAAGTGATTCAGAAACCTTATTATAATCCAAAGCATCCTCAGGTGAAAGTCTAAAGTAAACTTCCAAAGCTGCACCCTTTAAATGTGAACTTAAAATTATAGCCCAATCCTCTTTAGGCCACTTGGCTGCACTAGCAAGAATTTCAAACATCTTAAGATATGCATCAATATCATCTTTGTTTTCATCAAAATCAGGAATAGGGGGACCTTTAACTTTTACTCTTACCTGGTTACCTTCAATGTCGGAACCTCCGGTATTAACTGGTGATTCCTTGATTTCTTTTTAGCATTTTCAATTTCTCAATCTCCTGTTCTTGCATATTATAAAAGCAAATCTCATGAGCTCTATCTCTCTCGCTTTTTTCACGGTCATATTCACGCTCCTTTTCTTCCTCCTGGCATTCCCTTTCTCTTTCCTCACAAGCAGCTTCTAGTTTTTCACATTCTAATTCTCGTTCCTTATTTCTGATATCCCTTAAAGCACTTTGTTCATCACTTACAAATCTTCTAAGGTCTTCGCCTTCATAACCAAGCTCTTTGCAGAGAGCTGTTAATTCCACGATGGAAGACATAATTATCGACTGATTTTCAGATTCCTCAATTTTAACACAATTTATCTTTTTAAACCACTGTCTACATCCTGTCACGGTCGCCAGATGTCACAACCAATCTTCATTACAGTAACAAGCATTCGTTGGTAATTGCAGTTGGGTCTTTAACTCGGAAATCTCCTTATACATACAAACATTACTTATTATGATGTAAATATAGGAACAACCTAAATACTAAACAAATATATCAACACACGGTGACAACAACTTTAAATAGATTATCTTTTTCCTTGACCATAAAATCTATTTCGTTTTCAGATTCTTTTCGTTGAAAAAGGTGTTCATGATTTTAAAATTGTTTCTTTCTGCAAATTTTACAAGCATGTCTCCACTATCATTCACTGTGTCTACTCCAAGTTTACCCCTCTCACTCTCTCTCTCTCTCTCTCTCTCTCTCTCTCTCTCTCTCTCTCTCTCTCTCCTCTCTCTCTCTCTCTCTCTCTATATATATATATATATATATATACACACACACACATATATATATATATATATATATATATATATATATATATATATATATATATATATATACATACACCCACACACACACACACACACACATATATATATATATATATATATATATATATATATATATATATATATATATGTGTGTGTGTGTGTGTGTATATACACAGCATACAGTATGTGTGTGTTAATGTATTTATATTTATGCGACGAAAACCAACACAGCATCGTGTTCAAATCGAAACCAAATATACCTCACACTGAGATCGAACCCTATTAGTGTGTGGGTCATCACAGGGATGGATGGCTCCAGAGAGGGAGAGCACCAGCTGAATTGGTAATGAATCATCTATATTATAAAGCTTCCACATTATTATTTACTGCATAAGTCTATACAAAACTCTCAGTATCACGAAGTTTTTCCTGAATACCTTGCGTCATTCATCCCTATCTTATATGTACTTATGTTCTACCTTCAAAATGCTCCGTCTCAACACCTATCCAAAGTAAGGTACACATTTATGGATTGCCATTTACAACCATGGGCGATAATCTGGAATCATAAGTAATACTCGATATCTGTAGACCAAGTTCTGAAGTACTTTACCATGATGCTCACTGGGAACCCTCCATAGCTCAGAGAGTTGTAAGCCAGTATTTCGATGAATTTTCTCAACCTTCACTTTGGTTGAAATCCACATCAGGTAATGGATTTATCGGAAAATACTATAAGATCCGATTTCATAAATAGATTAAGAAACTTTAAAACCGGAAACAACAATGGATTTAACAAAGCCAACCATGATTCTTATTGCTCGGAGCTTAGAAGTATAAGAGAGAGAGAGAGAGAGAGAGAGAGAGAGAGAGAGAGAGAGAGAGAGAGAGAGAGAGAGAGAGAGGGAGGATTGAAATATAGCTGTTCTAGTAAATCTATGTAAGATTAAATTGATAACTAAAGTTACTTCAATGTTAAAATAGAAAAATACAAAAATGTTGATAATTTTCTCCGAACGTAAACATTGTTTGGTGATATTTTATTTTTTCTTTTCAAATAAGTGCTCATGTAAATTACTTTTGAAAATTTAAACACTAAAATTATGAAAGATTAAGCAGAGAGAGAGAGAGAGAGAGAGAGAGAGAGAGAGAGAGAAAGAGAATTCCTTTTTTCTATAGCTAAGGAAATGAGAAGAAAAGAAGGAAAAGGAAACTACTGATTCTGAGCCTCCAGAGGACGGATAATGTTGCAAATATGGACGCTGGACCCAGATATGCAAAATTTAAATATTTGTATGAAGAAAAATAAAAGGATCCCACCTAAAATAATACAAGTAAGAAACCCATACCCCTTTATTATTTAAAAAGATTCTAAAATCATGCATTTAATCATACCCCTGTTTCAGAAAAGCAGATTGTGGCACATGCTCAAATAATGAATTTTAAAAAAAGTGAACACGGTACGGAAAAATAGGGAATTAAAACATTTGCAATGTTACTCTATTATGATATATAGTCCACTCTCAAGTAGAGTTTGGTCTTATATTATTTGAATTGAATTTTATAAATAAAATTTTATGATACAAGTCCGAATAAAATCCTAATCTGCAACATATCAAAAGTAATAAGCCTGATTTCAAGGGGTCACAAACATAGAGATAATCGAACAAATTTAAAAACGTCGTCAATATCAGCAAGGATCTATGCAAAAAAATATATATTTTTTCTTTTTGTAAGTTATACTTTATGAATTGAAAGGAATTTTATTCAAGGTTCATTTCTCACCTGAGAAAGTGTCTCAAGGTAGTTATTAAGTACTAACAGAAAGGCGAGGTGTATGTAACAGCTTTATTCAATCAGTGCATAAGCGTGTGCGAAATATATGTGCAGTACGTGGCTCCCTTCTAAAAAAACACATACATGTTAAAAAGGGTGTCCTGCCCTAGAGAGGCAAACTATAGGTGGGTCAACTTACAGGATACATGCATGTTTTAGGCAATCAATGTAGACCCAGTCATCTTTGCAAGGAATGTTAATTGAAAAAGCCTTCAGTTTGCGACGAATAACGAGGGATAGGCTTATATATGGGGGTGTTAGCAGTGGCTATGCGTTGCGGTGTTTGATTCTTTTGGTATGTGTTCCTTCGCTAAGGGCTTGGAAGTCTGGCAACAGGGAGTAAATTTTCCCACAATGTGACATAGGCGCTGGAGATTGTCGGAGGAGGCTGCAGATGGAAAAATATTCAACAGGGATGACCAAAGGGTCGACATATACCATATACTTTGCCAAAACATCCAAGGCATCCTTAGGAGTGGTCCTTAATTGTAGGAGGACCAAGGGAAGCTGAGTAAATGAGTTGGAGTCATTACAAATGGACATCAAAGCTGCTTTGAGAGTGCGATGAAGACGTTCAAGCATTCCATTTGCTGCAAGGTTGTAGGCGGGTGATGCCCTGGAGATTCCATGATGTCCACAATTGACAGGTGAAAGTGGCACCCCTGTTAGAAGTAATATGCTCAGGGATGCAAAATCTCACTATCTACCCTGAGAGTGAGGCACCCTAAG
Source organism: Palaemon carinicauda (assembly GCF_036898095.1). Lineage (NCBI taxonomy): Eukaryota > Metazoa > Arthropoda > Malacostraca > Decapoda > Palaemonidae > Palaemon > Palaemon carinicauda. The sequence goes on along the minus strand of NC_090744.1, from coordinate 89,218,702 downwards.
AGTAATGTACATGAGGCGGATGTTACAGTTTGCTTCAGGAAGATGAGTGGAACGGTCAATGACGGTAAACAGGTTATGGTGTCCTTGTGATTTGGGTAGGTGGGTAGGGTCATACTATATCGACGTGAATGTAGGAAAAATTACACTAATGTTGGGGAAACATGCCCACTCCTGAATCCGTGTATCAATATACTTTTGAAATTTGGCATGAAGTAGAGGCATGGACCCAAAACTTATCATTCTTAGTAATGCCATACTAAATAAATTTTGTCTTTAGTAGCTGTGCAGTAGATAGACATGAGGCATGTGAGAGGCCATGGATAAAATCAAACAGTTGCCGGCGCATTGGGGACATCACGGAAGAGGGCGGCGTCGGTGTCATCAAGCGCGACGTCTTCTCATCAAAGTGATGATCAGGATGTCCTGCGTGCTTGGTACTCTGGATCATTTCACACTATATTGCTCATTTATTGTTAAATCGTCTCTATTGCATCACTCATAGAACAAAAACGTCTTCAGTTTCCCTTCCTCTTGAAAGCCTTAATATCTTGTCTTATGGGTGTCTTGTGGGAGTTTATTGTATAGTCTTGGGTGCTGCATATTTAAAGGCTCTGGAGCCTACAGTAAACATACAGTATATCTAAGTTCCAATAATTTGAAACAATCTATAACTATTCTCTTGTCAACACAATTTGTTGGCTGCGCAATATGTAGCAATTATCTTACATGTTTTGGACATCCAGTTTTGATAACTTGGTCATTATACATATTTAAAACACAATTATTACTGGATTCTAGGGAACGTGACCATTCCGTCGGTTCAACAATCGAACACTGCATAAACAGTTTAAGAACCAAGTGCATTTAACACAGTGCCACGAGAGAGAGAGAGAGAGAGAGAGAGAGAGAGAGAGAGAGAGAGAGAGAGAGAGAGAGAGAGAGATGATTCATGTTATTATAATCATTATTACTTGCTAAGCTACAACGGTAGTTAGAAAAGCAGACAGCTATAAGCCTGAGGGCTCCAACAGCGAAAATAGCAAAGTGGAAAAGATATGAAATAACAATATGTTAACTCTTAAATTCTTACATAATGGAAAACTCCGACTTCCGGAGCGTCGAGAGGAACTTGCAAGCATAACACACTCGATATAAAATACATTCATTAAATGCTAATGAGTAGGAAGAACAAAACAGCAAGAGTTGCGGTTCGCCATGTTTACTTGTAATCTAATCTCAATGGTTTCTTGACAGGGCCTGGCAATGGGATTCACTTTTCCAGGGAAATGTTGAAGGGTGCACTTGTATTTAGCCACAGTGGAGAGATGACAGCATTGACTGGTAGATCAGGCATCTGACTGTCAAGTGAATGCATGAACCAGGACGTGTGATCTGTGCGAATGACAAAGGGTGTATCTTCTAAGAAGAGGCGAAGGTGACAGACAGCCAAATACCAAGCCAGCAATTTATGGTCGAAGGTTGAGTAGCTGGATTTCGCCTTTAGCAGTTTTCTACTGAAGAAGGCTAATGGGGTGGGCGAACCGTTAACCCCCTGTTAAAGAACTGTACCAATAGCAACATCACTAGCATCAGTGCAGAGAACGAGAGAGCATGTGGGATGGGAAAAGAAAGAGCAGTAGGGGTTGATAGGACAGTGTATCTGTTGCAAAAGGCCGCTTCTTGAAAAGTTGAAAAGGACCCCAATTCAGGGTCTTTTAGCTTGCCCTTGGAGAGGCGTAGAGGGGGCCAAGAGTGGCGGCAATGGCTGGCAGGAAACGGTGTTAATAGTTGATCATGCCCAAGAATTCTTGCAGAACTTTGATGGTCGAGGATGTTGGGAAGTTCTGAACAGCTGTTACCTTCTCAGGGAGGGGGTGGATGCCTTCAAGACACAGTGCCCTAAGAACAATACTTTGTTGGCGACAAACGTACACTTGTTAAAAAGAACTACAAGGGTGTTCTGTTGTAGGCGTTAAAGAATGATGCATAGGTTATAGAGGTGTTTCTCATTGCAGGAAGAGAACATAAGTGTCCCAACCACATACCATATGCAGAAGAGAAGTCATGTAATATGCTCTCCATGAAGTGTTGAAAACTCGCCCCAGCATTACGAAGGCCAAAACTGGAGTAATTGAATGTGCATGTACCAAAGTGGGTGGTGATGGAAGTCTTGGGTATGTCTTCTGGGTTCATGGACACTTTATGATACCCCTTCAGGAGATCAAGAGAGAGGAACACCTCTTTGTGCAAGTAGGAGGTAATGCCGGCGATATTGGAAAGGGGATAGTGATCTGCTTCTGTCTGCATACCATATGCCTGTAGTGCCCACAGGTGCCAAGGGAGCCATCCTTCTTCAGGATGATGTATAAGGGTAACGACCATAGGTTTGAGTCCCATTGGCCAAGGCCCATTTCTTCCCTTTCGGTGAATGTTCCTTTAGTTCCTCACAAACAATCCCAGGCCAGATGCCATAATCTGGCTATCATAGTGGTCCCATCATCTTGATATGGTGATAAATACCGTGTTTGGTAGGAGCCGTGGACGATTGGCAGTGTACTTGATGGAAAACTTCTGCATACGATGTGATGAGATGGGTATAGGCATCTTGGGGTGCATTAATGTGGAGTGATGATGTATAAGGGTAACGACCATAGGTTTGAGTCCCATTGGCCAAGGCCCATTTCTTCCCTTTCGGTGAATGTTCCTTTAGTTCCTCACAAACAATCCCAGGCCAGATGCCATAATCTGGCTATCATAGTGGTCCCATCATCTTGATATGGTGATAAATACCGTGTTTGGTAGGAGCCGTGGACGATTGGCAGTGTACTGGATGGAAAACTTCTGCGTACGATGTGATGAGATGGGTATAGGCATCTTGGGGTGCATTAATGTGGAGTGTGAGATCAGAAGAGGTGTTGATGAGTATGATTCTGCATTAACTAAATGTTGATGTGCTACATCACCTAGGAGGTGAAAGTAGGCGAGGATATCTGCACCGAGCAGTGGCAATGTTACTTCGGCAATGGTATTTGGCATTCGCAAACATTAGTTTGAGTGTCTCGTACCCGTGAGTGAGGATCTCAGATCCGTTGGCAGCTACCAAGTAGACATCAGCAGGCTTAAAATGATTATGTCCTGTCCTGGAGAGTGACATTGGTGGAAGAGAATGACAAGCCCTCGTGTCTACCAAAATTTGCACACCCATACCTGCAACATGCCAAAAGAAAAGATTAGTGACAGGGGAGGCTACCTGGATCTGGAATGGTGGTAACGGAACTGATGGAGATCACAGTCAGTAAGTGGCTGTAGACGTCATTGGCTGGGGTGTGAGCAAGGGGCAGTATATGTTTGTGGTGGGAGGCTTTGTCACTGCTCCTACATCTCACAGGGTAGGCGTCTGTGTCTTACCTCATTTGCTTCTGTCAGTATCTAATTTTTGTTCTCTTTGTTGGGAGTGGAGGCCTTGATGGCAGACTTAATGGTGGTGAAGTGGTTGTCCATAAGGGTTTCGACATCAGGGATGGTGGCACATACAGGTTTGGGTAGTCATCGTACCCGGAAGGCACTAAGTAGGTTCACTTCTAAAGGAGAGCCATCTGTGACAGGTTGCAGGCAAGCAATACCAGTCATTTCCCCCAGGGGCGAGCAAAGCATTTTGGTCCCCCAACACCTTTTGAGAGAGTTGGAAATGCTTGGTTATACGGACGGCTGACGAGGGTGAATACTGCTCTCGGAGTTATGCTTTGATGGCATCATACACTATTGACCATAAAGCTAATCGGAGATTTCTGGGATAGTGTCTTCAAAAATCGCCTTGAGGAAATAGTCTGCTTTACTGCTTGAGGGACTCACTGCCTTGCTGCAAAACTGAACTTCGGCACGCTGGAACCAAGCAAATGCTTCTTTACTGGCGGAGGGTGGTAGTTTCATCTTTGTGGCAACGTGGGTTGAAGAGTGAGGGTCGGTGAGCAGCATCGTAAAAAGGGTGGTACACAGTCATGGGCTAAAAGGCGGTGGGGCTGGTCTCCGGGTGGTCACCAATGTTTGCAAGACTACTGTTTGATACTAACAGAAAGGCGAGGTGAATGTAACTGCTTTATTCAAACAAAATAATGAGCTTATATACCAACAGTTGTGGGCAAGCTTAAACATGTTTTTCAGTCATTAGTAAGGGAGAGAGCGGGAGAAAAAAAGCAATATCATTTGTATGAGTGTGTATGAAATATACGTGCGGCATAAAATACTCCGTCAGGACTATTTCTGTTAATACTGTTGAACGAGCTTCTCCAGAGTCTTTTTTTTTTTTCTTTTAAATCTCTGTCCTGACGTTTTATAGTCACATTTTGATGTCTCTTAGCCGTTTCCTGTTGCTGAATACGCCATACTTGTGGTAATGACATCTATGGTCATCTAGCGGTGTCTGATAAATTAATATTTCTAAACAGTACTTCAATTAGTATGATTTATCAGCGTGGAAAAATAAAGTCAAAATGATTAATTTCCAGAACAGCCTCTGCAAGAAAAAAGCGAAAAGAAAATAGAAATTCCTTCTCTGTAATTTCGAAATTCATTAACAAATAGATTAGAAGCAATGCAGGGCTGGCCGAAAGTAAATGGACGAATGATTTTAGAAATTCATTTACCAATTAAAAATTAGATTACTATTCTGCATGTGTTGTAAGCAAATCATTTATATTTTTACAGATTTTCAATCTCTTTTACCCGTTAAAACATGTCCTCGTTGTGAGGAAAGGTTGTTAATTTCGCCGTTGGCCTTTTCACTGTAAAATTTATGGATTGCAAGCAGGGCATAAGACTACTAGTTGCATTTCAATATAGGTATATTTCACCTTTTCCAAAATGCGTTTGTTTATTTTTATATTCCATCACTTTTACGAATAACTCAAAATAAAAACATGGTAATACCCTTATGGTTCCAGTTTAATGATTCGTTCAGCGTAGAGACGGATCCTTACGTCTTAATGTTCTTATTACTAATCTTTCTGTAAGTTATACTAAACTAAAAGGAAATCCTTTATACCCATTTATGGAACAATTCAAAGGTTTTCAAACTCTCAAAATTTATGCAGAGATTTTACGTTGTTATTCCTTAATTTCTAACAGAGGTCCAAACCACAACTTTTTAATATGATATACTTACCATCTGTCAGAACCTATGGCCCAGAACATTCCTTTGAATTTATATTTAAGACTTCAACCCGAGTCCAAGAGTTTCAAGACCCAGAATATGTTTTGAGTATTGTTGATCACTCAAAGAAAAGTATAATTTCTGTGTGATAGTTTATTATGAAAGTAACGAAATTAATCATTGCAACTTTCTTTTTCAAACATCAAGATTCAGATATGGGGAATGTGATTATGTTTAGACACAAGCAATATATTATGAGGTTTGTGTAACTTTTTTTCTTTTGACTGACAATCAGGCAAGTAGACACTCTAATGGACTGTTTGATAGAGGGAAGGTTTTATTATTATTTTTTCTATTTACTAACATCTAAGCATGTGTTTGTGTGCGTTATGATGAGAGAGAGAGAGAGAGAGAGAGAGAGAGAGAGAGAGAGAGAGAGAGAGAGAGAGAGAGAGAGAGAGAGAGAGAGAGAGAGAGAGCCCTTTTCGAACCTTGGGATTACATTACAATATTTTACCTTTAAGATATTTATTATGCAATACCCTACCGTAGTTGCTTTCATGTCATTTACAGTAAATTTAAATGGAACTCTATTTTCTAGTTGTTCATAAAATTCAAAATAATTTGTGGAATATTTTTTCAATACCTAGATTTTCAGTGTGATGTTTGCTTAGACAATTAATGATCAGAGGTTTTAGGATTTCTGCTTCAGTACTTTAATGGCGGAATCGTCTGTGCATTATTAATTGGTTACTTTAGTTTAAATTTATGAGTAGTTATCTCTGTTATGTGTCTTATTTAATCATCCGGCTTTTTATTACAATAGATCAATTTTTGACGATCTTTTGTAGTGACAGATTGGCGACTCTTGTAAACAGTTATTCTAGGCAATGAAGAATTTCATATTCATCTATTATGTTTTATCAAACAAAATATGGATACCATTGACGGAATTAACATTAATGGGGAATATCTTGGTATATCTTAACAACTTATTGTGGGACAAACCATGGTTCAATGATGATTGTAGATGTGTTTATTTGGAGAAGAAGGAGCCCTATCATCTTTGGAAGGGTAACAGATCAGATTTGACCTGGAATAACTATACTCAGCTTAGAGCTTTTGCTCAGAAAGTTTATGGTTCAACTGAAAAAGAATACAATCTAACCATAAAAGAAACCCTTTCTGGTACAACCCATAAGCATAAGTGGACTACCCTTAAATCTGCACTCTTTGGTGTAGATGCAGCAGTTCCTTCTTTACTTAAACCAGGCTACTCAGTCAGTTACTGTCCAAAGGAAAAGGCAACCCCTTTGGCGGATGTGGTTGACAGCAAGCAGAGTAATTAGAAACTCGAACTTCCTCATTTCTGTTTTCCTGAGGCTAAACTAATTGGTTCAGCTTTTTGATCTCGTGAAATTAAAGCTCTGTTGATGGGCCTTGAGGCTTATGGAGGTGTAGATCCAAATCGTATTTTTCCTTTGTTTTCAATAAAGAAAGCAGATTTCTTGACTCGAAAGTTATCTGTTATTTTGCGCAAGTTAGCAAGAAGAGGAGCTTTTAGCACTTGTTGGAGAATTGGTAATGTTACTCCACTATGTAAATGTGATTGTGGTAGCTCAAGTTCAACTGATTACCACCCAGTTTCCATAACTCCTATATTATCTACAGTTTTTGAACGTATTTTGCCAAAACGTCTTGATAGGTTTGCTGAAGGTAATCATTTGTTCCCTAGTTTGCAATTTGGTTTTCGTAAAAGCCTTGGAGCATGTGATGCCCTTCTTACAAGCGCCAATGCTGTACAGAAATCCCTAGATTGTGATCAGGAAGTTCGTATGATTGGCCCTGATTTTAGTGCTGCCTTTGACCGTGGGTGGGTCGTTTTTTAGCTCCATTATTGAATTTTAAGCAATAGATCGCAAAGAGTTGTATTTGATGGGCACTATAATAAGTAGAGGAATGTGATATCTGATGTTCGCCAGGGTAGTGTTCTTGGCCCATTACCTTTCATACTATGTACACATGACATGTGGTTTGGTCGAGAAAACAAGCTTATTGCATATGCAGATGATGCTACTCTCTTTGCATCAACTCTGTCTCTTGGGTTGCTGAATCCCTTAATAGAGATCTAGTTAAAATTAGTCCATGGTGCAAATTATGGGGTATGAAGTTAAATCCTAACAAAAATGAGTATGATTATAAGTAGGTCAAGGACCATGGCTCCTCAACATCTGGATCTGAACATTGATAATGTTTCTTTAACTTTGTATGACTCTTTTAAAATTTTAGGTGTGTTTCTCGACTCCAAATTTAATTTTGAGAAACACATTAGGTCTCTGTCCTTCAATTGAACAAAAAATTGGCTTATTGAGAAAGTCTTTCAAGATTTTTGGTGATCAGTCTATTCTGAAGAAGTGTTTTCATTTTTTATTTTACCTTGTTTCGAGTATTGTTCTCCTGTGTGTTCTTTAGCTGCTGATTCTCATCTTAATTTGTTGGACAAGAACTTACGCTGTATTAATCTCTGACACCGTCGTTCAATTAGTTCATTATACATGTTGCATAAGATTTTTTATAATTCTAACCATCCTGTATATTCAGATCTTCCCGGACAGTTCCATCCTGTTCGTAATGCTACGTATACAGTTAATTCTAATAGTCAGGCCTTCTTCATTATGAGGGTCAATACAACACAGTACTCTAGAAGTTTTATTCCAGTTGTAGCCAAGCTGTAGAATGATCTTCCTAATCGGGCAGTTGAATCAGTAGAATTTCAAAAGTTCAAACTCGTAGAAAATGTTTTAATGTTGAACAGGCTTGCGTAAGTCCTTTTATAGTTTATAAATCAAATATCTGTTTTAATGTTGTTAATGTTTGAAAAAAAAAAATTATTTCAATTTTCACTACTTCTGATATCTTTTATTTATATACTAATTTCCTTAACTCACTGGGCTATTTTTCCCTGTTGGAGTACTTGAGCTTACATTACCTTGCTTTCCAACTAGGGTTGTAGCTTACCTAATAATAATAATAATAATAATAATAATAATAATAATAGGTTCCAAGAGATTGCAAAACAAGCAGAAAAAGAAAGAGAAGACTATGGATCGACGAAATAAGGAAGTTTGCGGGCGTGGACTGGCATGTTTAAAGACTCCTCATGAATAGCAAAGGCAAGGGACAGTGACATTCCCCTATCAAGCAGAACGATGCCCTAAAGACTGACCATATATACATATTATCAGCGCACAAACCCCCTCTCCACCCAAGCTACGGCTAAGGAGGGCCAGGTAATGGCTTCTGATAGCTCAGCAGATAGACTAAACGCCCCATCTTAGCTCACAAGGATGGCGAGGTTGCAGCGACCAAAGAAAAACTATCGCGTTCACCAGTCAGGGACGTTACAACATCGGCCACCATAACCCGTTACTAGTTCTGCAGTGAACTAGTAATGGCTGGCTGCTGATATATATATATATATATATATATATATATATATATATATATATATATATATATGTAAATAATATATAGGCTATATATATATATATATATATATATATATATATATATATATATATATATATATATATATATATATATATATATATATATATAAATATATATATGTGTGTGTGTGAGTGTGTGTGAGTATGTATATAAATATATGTATAAATACGTATGTATACACACACACACACACACACATATATATATATATATATATATATATATATATATATATATATGTGTGTGTGTGTATATATATATATATATATATATATATATATATATATATATGATGGAAAAAAAAACTAATCAGAGATGTGGGTACTCTCAATACAAAATGCCAGGAGATTGACTATTTCATTGCCGGTCGTATTCATTCATGAATATCAACAACGTCGATAAAATTGTCTGGTTAAATGTTTATCCGAACTGTTGCTATGGCAGCGTTTCCATGCGATGGTAATTAAATATTTTTCTTTTTCATTTTTCATATACGTTTTCCTAAATCCTTGTCTCATTTGAGTGTTTATATATATATATATATATATATATATGTATATATATATATATATATATGTATATATATATATACATTATTCGTTTGACATTTGTATGGGGAAAGGCTGACTTCCTAAAATTAAGAGGATAAACAATGAAGTGAAGTATATTTTAGCATTATTCTTATCATATTGTTGGCTTATTATTATTATTATCATTATTATTATTATTATTATTATTATTATTATTATTATTATTATTATTATTATTATTATCATTGATAATCAAAAGCCACAGTAATGTTAAAATATATTATTGTAAAATGGTAAAATTATACAAGGAGAGACTTTCGGATACTGCTCCGTATCCCTCGTCAGTCCTACTGACGGTTAAACAATGGAGTGATCGTTACAACAGTGAAAACAAATAATAACAACAACTGGTTCAAGGCGGATGGATCAAGGTGTTGGTCAGGTAATCCCTGTCCGGTTGTTTCTGTTGGCGAGACGGCTGGAACGGCGAAGTGGTCGTTAGGGTGATTCCAGCTGAGCAGATACTCCATCGGTGCCATGACTTGAAGCTGTAGTAACCTCAGTCATCTGGGATAAAAGAGAGGTGGGAGCAACATCAGGGGTCTCACAATCACCAGACATATGAGTCCTAAAATCGTGGACAAAGTGGTCAATTATTAAAGAATTCGTAACACTATCTTCATCAGTGAAGGTTTTGTTCCCTTCAAAAGCACACCCCTTTCTAATGGCAGCTCCTTCCACTAAGCGACGAACACCAACATCCCCACTCTTAAAAATGACAGAGGCACCATTCCAATTGATGTTGTGTCCTGGAACGAATGAATGTGAAACTAGAGCATTATTCATTGCATGGAGTTCATAGGCCCTACGATGTTCAGAAAGTCTTACATCCAAACCCCGCCCACTTTCTCCAAAGTATTTCTGAGGGCAATTAGCACAGGGAATTTGATAAACACCGGGTGTTTTCCTAATATCATTGTTGTTATTATTGCACACTAACCGATTTCTGATAGTATTTTTAAAATGGAAAGCAATTTGAATTTCTTTTTGCTTACTATTTGCAAGATAGCAGGTATTTTCCAGTTTCGGATTGTAAGCTATGGATAAATACTTCTTATTTTTTACCACATTAGGATTACATGCTACACTCATACCGTAATATATTCGTTTTGCTTTAGAGACGGCTCTTTCTATAATGTGAGTGGGATATTTCAGACCCTTAAAAACATTGAAGATATGCTGAAGCTCAAGTTCTAAAAGTTCGATATCACAAATACGAAGGGCTCTAAGACAAAAGTTGACAATAATATTCGCTTTTACCCTCAATGAATGAAAGGAATAGAAATGAATATACCCCTCAGCATTATTCACCAATGTTCCTTTGGAATATGTTTTAGATAACCTTAGGGCAAAGATTTTAGAAGAACAGTTACACATCCCCATTCCATTAGAACCTTTTTTGGCATTAGTTAGATTGTGCGTATCTACTAATCTTTTTTACTTTAACAATATTTGTTATAAGCAACTCTTTGGTGTGTCTATGGGTTCAAAATTATCGCCCATATTGTCCAATCTGTGTATGGAGTTCGTGGAGAAGAGTATTTTAGAACATTGTGATCCACATATTAAGCCACTGGTCTGGGTCAGATTTGTTGATGATATATTCATTTCTATTCCTTTCATTCATTGAGGGTAAAAGCGAATATTATTGTCAACTTTTGTCTTAGAGCCCTTCGTATTTGTGATATCAAACTTTTAGAACTTGAGCTTCAGCATATCTTCAATGTTTTTAAGGGTCTGAAATATCCCACTCACATTATAGAAAGAGCCGTCTCTAAAGCAAAACGAATATATTACGGTATGAGTGTAGCATGTAATCCTAATGTGGTAAAAAATAAGAAGTATTTATCCATAGCTTACAATCCGAAACTGGAAAATACCTGCTATCTTGCAAATAGTAAGCAAAAAGAAATTCAAATTGCTTTCCATTTTAAAAATACTATCAGAAATCGGTTAGTGTGCAATAATAACAACAATGATATTAGGAAAACACCCGGTGTTTATCAAATTCCCTGTGCTAATTGCCCTCAGAAATACTTTGGAGAAAGTGGGCGGGGTTTGGATGTAAGACTTTCTGAACATCGTAGGGCCTATGAACTCCATGCAATGAATAATGCTCTAGTTTCACATTCATTCGTTCCAGGACACAACATCAATTGGAATGGTGCCTCTGTCATTTTTAAGAGTGGGGATGTTGGTGTTCGTCGCTTAGTGGAAGGAGCTGCCATTAGAAAGGGGTGTGCTTTTGAAGGGAACAAAACCTTCACTGATGAAGATAGTGTTACGAATTCTTTAATAATTGACCACTTTGTCCACGATTTTAGGACTCATATGTCTGGTGATTGTGAGACCCCTGATGTTGCTCCCACCTCTCTTTTATCCCAGATGACTGAGGTTACTACAGCTTCAAGTCATGGCACCGATGGAGTATCTGCTCAGCTGGAATCACCTGAACGACCACTTCGCCGTTCCAGCCGTCTCGCCAACAGAAACAACCGGACAGGGATTACCTGACCAACACCTTGATCCATCCGCCTTGAACCAGTTGTTGTTATTATTTGTTTTCACTGTTGTAACGATCACTCCATTGTTTAACCGTCAGTAGGACTGAAGAGGGATACGGAGCAGTATCCGAAAGTCTCTCCTTGTATAATTTTACCATTTTACAATAATATATTTTAACATTACTGTGGCTTTTGATTATCAATATTATAGCCTCGTTACGGAGGTTCCTTAGTTCATTATTATCATTATTATTATTATTATCATTATTACTATCCAAGCTACAACCCTAGTTGGGAAAGCAGGATGCTATAAGCCCAGGAGCTCCAACTGTGGGAAATAGCTCAGTGAGGAAATAATATAAGGAAATAAATAAACTGTATGAAAAGAAGTAAAAAATGCAAATATAATATTTCAATAACAGTAACAACATTAAAACAGATCTTTCGTATATAAACTATAAGAGAGACTTATGCCAGTATGTTCATTATAAAACATTTGCTGCAAGTTAGAAATTTTGAAGTTCTAATAATTCAACTATCCAATTAGGGAGATCATTCCACAACTTAGTCATAGATGGAATAAAATTTCTAGAATACTGCGCAGTATTGAGCCTCATGATGGAAAAGGCCTGACTATAAAAATTAGCTGTATTACGAACAGGATGGTTCAGTCCGGGAAGATCTGAATGCATAACACGGTCAGATATTTGAAAAATCTTATGCAAAATGTTTAATAAACCAATTGAACAATGGTGACAGATTAATATCTAGATCAGGAATAAGAATTTTAATAGACCATAAGTTCCTGTCCAACAAATTAAGATGAGAATCAGAGGCTGAAGACTAGGAAGGAGAACAATACTCTAAAAAGGGTAGAAGGAAAAAATCAAACCAATTATTCAGAATAGACGGATCACCGAGAATCTTAAAAGATTTTCTTATTAAGTGAATTTTCCGGGACGATTGAAGAAGATGCAAACCTTATGTGTTTATCAAAAGTAATTTTTTTGTGGAGTCACAGCTAAAATTTTAAAAGTTATACAGTATCAAGGATACATTATCAATCCTGAGATCCGGCTGTTGAGGAGCCACTGTCGTCGACCTACTTATAATCATACTTTGAGTTTTGTTTGAAATCAACTTCATGCCGTATAATTTGCACCATGCACTAATTGAAATAGATCTCTTGTAAGAGATTCAGCAACCCCAGATCTACAGGCAAGAGATGAAATTGATGCAAAGATAGTACCATCATATGTAACAAGCTCGTTTTCTGGGCCAAATCACATGTCATGTGTATATAATAAAAAAAGTAATGGGCCATGACCACTATACTCACTATGGTGCCCATCCAAAACAACTTTTTGCAAACTATTACCTAAAAATTCAGTAATGATGTTAAGGAAAGACCCACCCACTCCCTATTGATTAAGTTTAAAAACAAGGGCCTCAAGATTGACGCGGTCAAAGGCAGCACTAAAATCATGGCCAACCATATGAACTTCCATACCGCAATCAAGAGATTTCTGTACAGCATTGGAGATTGTAAGACATACTGCAAGACCATTAAGAAATCCAAATTGTAAACTAGGGAACAGATTATTGATATCTGCAAACATATTTAAACGTTTTGCTAAAAGATGTTCAAAAACTTTTGATAATATGGGAGTTGTGGAAATTGGGTG
>NC_090744.1:89192764-89195264 GCF_036898095.1 Palaemon carinicauda | reverse complement strand
GTGCATCTCTATAACTTCTTACATTTCTCAGAGCCCTCCTTCTTTCTTTATTAATGGCTATGTGATCCATTTGATTTTTGTAATAGCCATATGGTCAAGTCCATGTATATTTGTGGATGCACTTGTGCTTTAAAAGGGTACTTCCAATAACAAGATTGTTTGTTGAATAAAAACTTATAAAGTGTACATCATTTTCATTTGCAACTTCACCACGACCCTCAACACCCATCACATTCTCTATAACTTGATTATTCCTTCCAATTTTAGCACTGAAGTCACAAATCAAAATTTTCATATATCTCTCTGGGATCTCATCTATTACACTCTGCAGTTCATTATAGTATTCATCTTCACTTTCTTCAGGGGAATTATTTGTTGGTACATAGCAAACTATAATCCTCATATTGCACTGCTTCGATTTAAATTTTGCAAGTGACCATCTACTATTTACAGCTCTCCATTCCGTTAATGCCTTTTCTGCTCTTGGTGTCAGCATCATTCCTACCCCTTCTCTTCCAACTTAATCTGTTTTTTCATGAGTATATATATATATATATATATATATATATATATATATATATATATATATATATATATATATATATAATATAAATATATATATAATATATATAATATATATATAATATATATAAATATATATATATATAATATATATATAATATATATATATATATATATATATATATATAGAGAGAGAGAGAGAGAGAGAGAGAGAGAGAGAGAGAGAGAGAGAGAGAGAGAGAGAGAGAGAGAGAGAGAGAGAGAGAGAGGTCATTGCTCCTGGCGAGCTTCAAATATAAAATAAAGAGAACGAAGACTCTGGACATCATCTCTCATATTGATTAGTGTCGACGTTTCGGGACTCATCCCATTATCAAGGCTGCATAAGACATAAAATAATATTAGTGAAACTTAGTAAAATTATAAATTACAAAACAGTTTAAACTTAAATTTATATATACAACTAGAAATATAAACAGTAAAACAGTACGTAAAAAAAAAGTATATTAAAACTGGAATACACACAATAAAATAATAATAATAATAATAATAATAATAATAATAATAATAATAATAATAATAATAATAATAATAATAATAATAATAAAATTGTCATAGGAGACCAACCTGCCTTGACTGAACCAGAGACCTTAGTGACTGTCTGAAGGACAGCACTGAATGAAAATTCCAAATTCACCGACTTAAGTGATATGGAGAGGGTCAGAGGATAATTGGTTATTTAGTAGAGGAGCCTGTTCTTTAATTTCTAACGACTCTAATATTAGCAGAGAGGAGTTGCTTGATGATTGAGCGATGATTTTAAAGTTTTATTTGAAAAATTAGTCTTACATTTGGATGTGTTCTCTGGTGTTTGAGAATTCTTTAGTGTTGAGCGCACATCCAGTTCTATGGCTAACTCCCTGATGATCATCTATGCGAACTTTCAGTTGTCTTTTTGTGGAACCCACATAATTTCCTAGATTACATCTCGGGCAAGTCAACATGTAAACAACTGAAGAACGCATGAGGTCGGTGAGAGAATCTTTATATTAAAAAATGGATCCCGTTGTCAGGGGATTCTTAAAAATTAGTGTAAAATCCAGGCTCGGAAAACTGTTTAAAATTACTTTTTTAATTTGTTTCTCAAATTTTATATTATTAATAAAAGGTAAGGCAGCATAGAACTTCATTTTTGGCACAGTAGTTTCTTGCAACTTTGGCTGATAAATTTTGTTCAGGAATTTGTTAAGTAACCTATGAAATATTTTTTGGGGGAAACAGTTATCCCTGATATTGTGTTCCAAAAATATCACTTCATTATTAAAGGATGTCCACTCAGAAGAATAAGAAATTGCCCTACAAATCAAAGTTGTGATGGCATTCAACTTAAAATTATAAAAAAAAAAAAAAAAAAAAACTTGGTGCCTAAGCCAGTGAACGTCTTTTTTTCTAAAACTAGTTTCTAGACGTGTCTGCCCTCTTGTAATATTAATATCAAGATATGGTAGCCTGTTATTTTCTTCGTCCTCGACATTGAAATTAATGTTTGGATTAAAATTATCAATGAAATTTAAGAATTTGGCAGCATGTTCCTTCTGCTTAAAAGTAACTTAAGTATTATCTACGTAGCGTTTATAAAATGTAGGTATGAACAGCAAATGACATTGATCTAAAAACTGCTCTTCACGATGACACATGAAAATATTGGCGAAGGTGGGTCCAAAAGGGCTATCCATAGCCATAAAGTTGTTTAATCAACTTACCATAAAAAATAAAATGAGTGTCAATCACTGCAAGTTCAAGTAATGTTTTAACATCAGACTTGTTAAAACCATGATAGTAATCATCCGGAGAAATAATTTTACTGAGTTTTACTTATAATATTTTATGTCTTTTGAGACGGCACCAATAACTATGAGAGATGTTATCCAGACACTCTCTCTCTCTCTCATATATATATATATATATATATATATAT
>NC_090744.1:89185264-89190264 GCF_036898095.1 Palaemon carinicauda | reverse complement strand
AAATTATCGATAGATAATTGCTTGGTACGGCTTTTCAGAATGTTTCGAAAGTGAGTTAGGCAAACATCATCGAATTGAGAAACTACACGACAAACCTGCAATTTCTTTGGATGGTATTTGTCGATGAAGTCGACCACGTCTTGATATTTTCCTAACACCTCTTTTATATGCGCCAAACCTAACACATGTTCTACCTCCTCGCTCCCTTCCTCGTCATCACTCATGTGCTCCGACATAGCATGGAGTTCCTTGAGCTCATCCGTGGTATGTTCGTCGTAATGTTCGGCGACGAGTTCCGTAACGTCATCTGCGTCGACCTCCAGACCCATGGACTTGCCAAGGGAGACGATTTCCTCTACGGCTTCCGCTGCACCGACCACGGGATCAGGTTCGGGGTCAAAACCCTCGAAATCTCTGGGAGAAACTGCATCAGGCCACAGCTTCTTCCAGGCAGAATTGAGGGTCCGTCGAGTTAATCCCACCCAAGCCTGATCTATGATCTTCAAGCAGTGCACGATGTTGAAATGGCCCCTCCAAAATTCACGCAAAGTTAAGTTGGTGCTTTGCGTGACATTAAAGCACTGCTTAAATAAGTGCTTGGTGTACAGCTTCTTAAAATTAGAGATGACTTGCTGGTCCATGGGCTGGAGGATAGAGGTGGTATTCGGTGGAAGATACAGCACCTTTATGAACTTGAATTCATCGAAGATATCATCTTCAAGTCCGGGGGGGTTGAGCGGGTGCATTGTCAAGGCATAGCAGGCACTTTAAAGGCAATTTCTGTTCATGATGATACTTCTTCACAGAAAGGCCGAAAACTTGGTTAACCCATTGCACAAAGAATTGCCTAGTGACCCAGGCCTTCGAGTTGGATCGCCAGAAAACATGAAGCTGATCCTTATCGACGTTGTGTGCTTTAAAGGCCCTAGGGTTCTCTGAATGGTAAACCAGTAAGGGCTTGACTTTAAAGTCCCCGCTAGCGTTGGCACATAGGGCAAGAGTCAACCGATCCTTCATTGGCTTATGCCCAGGCAATTTCTTCTCTTCGGCAGTGATGTAGGTTCGACTCGGCATCTTCTTCCAAAACAGCCCGGTTTCATCACAATTAAACACCTGCTGCTCTACGTAGCCTTCTTCCGGCACGATCTTTTCGAAGTTCTTGACAAAGTCAGCTGCAGCCTTTGTGTCCGCACTAGCAGCCTCTCCGTGGCGAACAACTGAATGAATCCCGGACCGTTTCTTAAATTTCTCGAACCAGCCACGAGATGCCTTGAAATCATCTGAGGAAGGCTCGGTTGAACTCTCCCCAGCATCACCCCCAGAGCTCTCCTCCTTCAAGTCCGTAAAAGATGGCGTGCGCCTTCTCGCAGATGACGGTCTCGGTGATGGTGTCGCCAACGATCTCTCTATCCTTAATCCACACTAGTAGAAGTCGTTCCATCTCTTCTATGATAGGGGTACAGCGTTTGGAAATTATGGTGATCCCCTTAGAAGGTTTCACTGCTTTAATAGCTTCCTTCTGTTTAAGGATTGTCGAGATCGTCGACATATTACGGCCATACTGTTTAGCAAGTTCACTCACGCGGACGCCACGCTCATGTTTTCAAATAATTTCCTGCTTAATTTCTAAAGAAAGCATTTCCTTCTTCCCTTTCTCACCACTACCACTGGCAAAACTAAGCCTTTTAGGACCCATACTTTACGTAAATTACCGTTAAAGGATGCACGTAAAAAATCACGATTAAAACCGAGTTAATAGCAGAACGCACAGTGCACAACTGCAAGAAGCCGACGAGAACAGAGGACTGACCCAAGCCCTGCTAATTGAGCGTCCCTCCGAGGTCGATGTGCTGCCTTCTATCGGCGGAAATAAAAAACACTTCAGGCGCTATGAGCACCGACTACGCGTACGAGTATTGTTTACTTCGTGTGTCGAAAAAAACATTCGGGTGTAGAGTCGGAACGTGTTCGAATTGTACTTCGCGTGTCGAAAAATTCGGATACAACCGGTACGACGAAAATTGCTTACTTCGTGTGTCGAAATAAAATTCGGGTGTAGAGTCAAAAATTTGCTCGAATTTTACTTCGGATGTTGGAAAATTCGGATGTAGATACGTTCGGATGTAGAGGTTCCACTGTATATATATATATATATATATATATATATATATATATATATATATATATATATATATATATATATATATATATATATATATATATTCAAATAAGCCATGTATTTGGATACATTAATGTATGGATTCTGTTACCGACCTCGGGATCAGAGCCCCTTGCAGAACCACTCAAACACAATAGCTTCGGACCGGCTGGGAATCGAACCCTGGTCAAGGAAACTTGTGACAACAGTGACATACCACTTAGCCACGAAGAAAAATAAAAGTCAATGACAATTCTGTACTTATACCTGTCTAATTCAGGTTTTTTGTCCCTTGAATTGAAATCAAACCATCTTCACCATCGCAGCCAATTGGAATACTTGTACTTGGCATTCGTTTAATGATAAATTTTGAACATTTAGACGCGTTTTTCATATTCAAATAAGCCATAAATTTTGATGAAATAATGTCTGGATTCTCTTACCGATCTTGGGATCAGAGCCTCATGTAGAATCACTCAAAGACAATAGCTTCTGACTGGTCGGGAATCAAACCATGGACTACGATACTTGTAACAAAAGTGACGTACTACTTAGTCACGAAAAAAAATATAAAAGTCAATGACAATTCTTCTGCACGTATACCTGTCGAATTCAGGTTTTTTGTACTTAGAATTGAAATCATCCGATCTTCACCATCGTAGCTAATTGGTATTTTTGTCCTTAGCATTCGATTAATGATAAATTTTGCAAATTTAGAGGTGTTTTTCATATTCAAATAAGCTATATATTTTAACACATTAGTGTCTGGATTCTCTTACCCACCTCGGGATCAGAGCCCCATGTGGAACCACTCTAAGACAATGGCTTCTGACTGACAAGGAATCGAACTCTGGTCCAGGAAACCTGTATCAACAAACATTAATGCAAGAAAATATATAGCTTAGTTGAATATGAAAAACACCTCTAAATGCAAAAAATTTAGCATTAATCGAATGCCAAGTACAAACATACCAATCATACAATTAGCCATGATGGTGAAGATGGGTTGATTTCAATTCTAAGGACAAAAAAACTGAATTTAACAGGTATAAGTACAGAATAATTGTCATTGAATTTTATCTCCTTCGCGACTAGGTGTTATGTCACTGTTGTTACAAGTTTCGTGGACCAGGGTTCGATTCCGGGCCAGTCAGAAGCTACTGTCTTTGAGTGGTTCTGCCTGAGGCTCTGATCCCAAATTCAGTAAGAGAATCTAGACAGTAATGTATCCAAATATATGGCTTAATTTAATATGAAAAATATCTCTAAATGTCCAAAATTTATCATTAATCGAATGCTAAGTACAAACATACCAATTAACTACGATAGTGAAGACGGGTTCATTTCAATTCTATGTACAAAAAACCTGAATTCGATAGATATAAATAGAGAAGAATTGTCATTGACTTTTATCATATATATACTGTACGTATATATATATATATATATATATATATATATATATATATATATATATATATATATATATATATATATATATATATACATACATAATGCGTCTGTTTTCTAGTGTGTATTTGTGTATGTCTGTATCACTGAACATTTTGGTGCAAAAGGGAAATTGACATTTAAACCAATACTTACCT
Source organism: Palaemon carinicauda (assembly GCF_036898095.1). Lineage (NCBI taxonomy): Eukaryota > Metazoa > Arthropoda > Malacostraca > Decapoda > Palaemonidae > Palaemon > Palaemon carinicauda. Next base: position 89,186,499 of record NC_090744.1, on the reverse strand, counting down.
CTAAATTGTTATCATGTAATTTTATCCCGGATTTATATAATTACAGTCCACGAATATTACACCATATCCTATTGGGATAACAGCATTGTTAGTTGCTTTTTTTATTTTTCTATTGATAAACTTGACATAATTTCATACCGCAATTATATCATAACATTCTACGAATATCAAACCATTGTATTTGGGTACCAGAAATAATGCTTGCTTTTATTTCAGCTCTCACACGTGCTAATGTCAACAAATAGCTTTGCTCGCAGCTGGTGACCTCCCTGTTTGTCCTGTCATGACCTTTACGGGAAACAGAAAGATCCCCTTTGAAGATTCTTTGGGATAAAAAGGCAAAGTGAAATATCGGTGTCGTTTAAACGGAGAAAATGGAAATTCTTCTTCAGTTTACTTTTGTTGTCATCACTACAATGCTGACTTTGTATTCATTATAGCGTGAAGAGTAATTAAATCATGTTTTTGAAAAGGTTGATTTATAGTGTCTTTGGAATAAAAGATGTTGCTCTAATTAGATAAATTGCAATTTAAATAATCGCTTATATTTCTATGATCACAAATGTTAACAGCTATGAAATCAGAGAATCATTTTCGATCTTAATATCTCTTCTTTTGAGAATAAAAATTTATTTACAATATTTAAAGGACAGTTTAACGAAAAGGCATACAGAATGTGCTGTATTAGTTCTTATGGACAATACTTTCGTGGTATTGTGAAATTACTTTCTTTTTTAACTTTTGAGAAACACATTATGTCTGTATCTTCTTCAATTGCACACAGGCTTATTGGGAAAGTCTTTCAAGATTTTCGGTGATCAATCTCTTCTGAAGTTATTTAATTATTTCATTTTACCTTGTTTCAAGTATTGTTCTCCTGTCTGGTCTTCAGATGCTGATTCTCATCTTAATTTTTTGGGCAGGAACTTACGCTCTATCAAATTTCTTATTCCTGATCTGGATATTAACCTCTGGGATCGTCGTTCAATTAGTTCGTTATGCTTATTGCATAAGATTTTTCATAATTCTTCCCATCCTTTACTTTCACATCTTCCCGGACAGTTCCATCCTGTTCGTAATATTAGGCATGTAGTTAATTCTAAAAGCCAGGCCTTCTCTATCATGAGGCTCAATACTACACAGTACTCCGGAAGTTTTATTCCAGCTGTGACCAAGCTGTGTAATGATCTTCCTATTCGGGTATTTGAATCCGCAGAACTTCAAAAGTTCAAAGT
>NC_090744.1:89125264-89180264 GCF_036898095.1 Palaemon carinicauda | reverse complement strand
TACATATAAAAATCAGGCTATATATCAGTTTAGTGAGATTGGTGTTACTGTATGGAATGAGTCGTGGTATGGCAATAAAACAATGTCCAATAGATTTAATATATTTGAGAATGAAGCTCTTAGAAGAATATTGGGACTTATTTGGCAGGATTGGAAATGAAACTATAAGAGAGATTACTCGAGTTCCATATGTGGATGAGATCGTGGTGAAGGGTAGATTGAGCTCTTCGCAATTCCCAAGAGCGATTAGTTCACCAAACTTCAAACTGGGCTCCACAAGGCACTAAAAGAGTTGGAAGACCCAGGCCTATATGGCTGAGGACTATGAAGTGTGGATATCTAGCAGAGGCCATTTGCGTCAGTAGGCGTAGGAGATGATGATGATGATGATATATATATATATATATATATATATATATATATATATATATATATATATATATATATATATATATATATGTGTGTGTGTGTGTGTACACACACACACACACACACATATATATATATATATATATATATATATATGTGTGTGTGTGTGTGCGTGTGTGTACGCATATATATATATATATATATATATATATATATATATATATATATATATATATATCATATAGAGAGAGAAAGAGACGGAGAAGGAGAGAAAAAACAATTTCTTAAGAAAAATTCTTTACGAGCTTAATTCATAAGAGATGCCATGTGGGCTACACTTTTGTAATTCAGAAGGAAAGAAATAAGTTTGCGATGCGACAATATGTCAACACTCATCTGTCTTGCTTTATCAAATTACTTTCTTTGAGAGAGAGAGAGAGAGAGAGAGAGAGAGAGAGAGAGAGAGAGAGAGAGAGAGAGAGAGAGAGAGAGATGTAACACATTTAATGTTTTACAGCTTGGACATCTACATTGATAATTGTGACACTCTTTTAAATGGGAAATATTTCCTTCTTCTACTTCTTCTTCAAAAAAAAAGAATAGATTTTTATCTGATTGTGAAGAAAAAAATTATTAGCATTCAGTGCATTAAGGAAGCCTGAGAATGTAAAGAAATAGTGACGTTTCTTAAAACGCATCATCTGCAGTAAACCAAATTGTGCTCAGACCTTTCTTTCTTTTTTATTTCCTTCTCTTTAAAAGAGAAGTTTCTTTCAGGGAAATTATTGGAGTTTTTATTTTCTTGTAATTGATTTAATGCTCTCTTGAAGATCATAATTATTTAGATTAGTTTAATAAATCCCAACTATATCATTCGAAGTAATTATAACAGAAATTTAAGATCATTTAGTAGTCTATATAATTCTAATATTCTGATGATACGATTAGTAGTATCAGCATTAGTAGCAGAAGTAGTATTAGAAGTAACGGTGATGTAATGATTATAGTCGTAACCTTCATCAAGAGGAGCAGCATCAGTGGTATTAATATAAATCTCAAAGCTGTTTAGCCAAACTTATCGTTGTCGTAAATTAATGATCAAATACTTACAAGTTGAATTATTATTTATATAAAATCTTTTTCCAAAGAAATTTCTGACTAAATCTATATGAGAAGATAAGGCTACAGCTCTGTTGTGATTGGAGGTGATCAAGGGGAAATAACATTATTATGTAACACATTTTTAGAAACAATTTAATTGAAGGTTTATTAAAGGTCGAAAGCACCATGAGATTAACCATACATCACTCATACGATTAGCGCAGAAGGCCAGAGAAAATTTTCAGAGACTCCAAGAGAAATTGGAAATAAGGGCAAACATGGGAAATCCCCGGTGTTGCCAGACAGCTACAATGAAACAATTTGTAATGTTTTATTCTTATAATATATCCTGTCTCATATGATTGCTGAGAAAGTCAATTTACATACATACACATACACACACACACATACATACACACACACACACACACACACACACATATATATATATATATATATATATATATATATATATATATATATATATATATATATCATTCCAATGCTTCATTTACAATCTCTATGGACAAAGTGTACTTATTCTTTTTGTTCTTCTATTAACTGTCATTCTCATTGTATGTATTGGATATTGAAGATAGATTGATCAATACTTCTTTTACTGCATCTAAAAGTTGAAGTTAATGTTGTAGGATGTAGGGTTTCAATTCCAATTTCATCTAAAGAGATGCTCGTGAGAATGTAAGTCTGGCAAGTCTATCCCCTGTCTGTGGAGCCCAGCCACATTAGTACCCTTACCAGTAATCTGCAATAATCTAATGGGCATAGGCGGAATACAATCTGCTGACATTGGGAATCCAAGGTCATCACGCTACCAAAGTACTATCTAACTCTTGCTATGCCTGCTTCTTCTCCTATTTCCCTTAATAGTAAAATACGGATTATTTTCAGCAATGGGTTGTCCTAAAATCCATCTCAGAACAATGAGCCATTCTGTCAATTAACCTACCCATTAATCACTTCTATGTCACATTCCCAACTGCTTTTATTTTCTATGCCACATTTACTACACAAGAAAGCATTCTAAAACCAGTTTAACTTTTTTTTTAATGCCTTTCAACAGCCATAATCCATTCCCTAAGGAGAGACCTTACTCAACTACCCTTCAATACATTTCTTGCCTTGGTGTTCAAAGACATTATTCAATTTAAAATCCCCGAAAATATGCAGACATATTAACAGTTGATATCAATTTCCAAGTCTCTTCATGAATCCTGAGGCTATTTTTTTTTTAAGTCACTTTGTACAACTAAAATGAAGGCTTTTTGCTTTACCGCCCAAACTATCAAAATATCTCAAGTGGGTTTCTTGATATTCCCACGCTTCGGATTTCTAGATTTTTCAGCGGCCTATCATCTTACATTCTTTCCTGGAATCCATCTCATAACACTTTGAACAGTTCCTAAGCTTATGCTAGCACTTTTACCACCTATATGTCACATTGAACAATGATTTTACTTACATATACATAACAGTTACTCTTACGTCCTTAGGGCTCATGACGAACTGGTTAAGCAAATATAAATACACTTCACTTTTTAACCAAATCTCACAGGACCAGTCACAAAAACCAATTAATAAATTTTACAATTTAGACTGTATTCACAAATACACATCACTTCTTTCAAAATCAAAATTACAAAAATTCTGATGCTTAAACAAACACTATACACATTTGAGCGAAAACACTATGCATGTTTGAGAGGAAACACTATGCAAGTTGGAGAGGAAATACGTAGTGGCTGGATAGATGCTGGTGAGAGGACTGACAGGCATTGGCTCTTTCTGAAGGTCAGGCTGGATCTCTCTGCCTCCTAGGCATTGCTAGGCCCTTATAAATCAACTTAATTCATTCTAGAATCTTCCAGCTAATCATTCTCGTAGCTTGAGGGCATGGTCCAGACAGCCTCTCATGATGTCAGGTTGCCAACTTGGCAGTTTGAAGAAGGGTTCCATTCGTCACCCTATGAGACAACACTCTTGGCTAATTCCGCCCATATTCTCTTAAAAATAAAAATAAAAATAAAAATTTAGTCTAGAACCTTCATGCAACTTCCAACCACGTGGAAACATGATGCAATCCCTAGCGTGTGTCATATAGCATACCTTTTAAAATAGTTACATAAGACTTCGTAACAAAAGTACATAACATAAAAATTTAATTCTTTGAAAGAACGTAAATTTACATATACGGAACTGAATGGAAATACAACTAAATGAATGATGACAGTCTTATGCAATTTACATATATTTACTTAATCTACGTGAGTGGAACTTCCCTTACGAGCTTGCTATATATCTTTTGAATACACAAATAAAATACGTGAATAAAATAATCTACTTTCATGTAGACCAGTTTCGTAAGAATACCCATGTATGGGAGGAGCGAATTACAGTGGGCAGTTGTCATTTCCATAAAAGGAATTTTTTTTACAATTCTATGTCATGATTGGTTTCCTCAAAATACACTTACTTCGATCACGCCATGGAAACTTCTAGAACAAATTTCTGATGCAATCTGAACCTCGTGTTACAACATAACAAAAGCGCGGCGTGTCCAGCCATGATGACATATTTCATAAAACGGATTTTGAGCGAAGCGAAAAATCTATTTTTGGGTGAGATGGCCATGTCGTCCTGATGGAAGTTCCTATAGGGTAGCTTCCTAGGGTATATTACAACTACGGCGATATTCCCAGAGAATTTACCTTAAGGTACCAGAATTCTAACTCCTGGAGCGAGTATCCCTCGTGAAAGGGATATCGCGACATATCAGAGGACGTATTCTAGACACGCCACATGGCAATCTACATCCTGGACAGAGATTTCGTCTCGTAGGAGGTGATTGGCGAGATACGAATTCGGGAAAGAAAAAGGGGAGCCGCTCCCAAGGCTTCCCTATCCTCCGATTCGTATGCGTGCCTGGCGCCAATCCTGGCGCCATCTGTATTCCTTGTAGCGTACACGAGGTGCTACAGATACTGTATGTAGGGAGGAGTCCTACAGCCCTTTCTTAGAAAGGCAAGGGCGGGTCCATCAGGACGACATGGCCATCTCACCCAAAAATAGATTTTTCGCTTCGCTCAAAATCCGTTTTTTGGGCTCAAGCCATGTCGTCCTGATGGAAGTGTACCAGAGCATTACTGTATCTGTGGATTCTCAGAACGTGCCGTACTCCCCGGAGGTAATTTTTTCCCGGTCGACTAGACCTAGAGACCTAAGATGTTACCGTTATACATCTTTTCAACTAACTATAAACTATGTTAGAGCTTCCTGCCCTCTACAGGGAAGAGTCCTACTAGACTCTGGAAAAGTCTCGAAGAGTACATATACCTATGTATGAATACCAGGCAAGCTAATATAGTGGTCTCGCCCTATATTAAGTAAAGCATAGTTTGTAAAGAACCACTGCGTCAATATGAAATATCGACCAGTTCTCCGCACAATACTTGTATTGGACAAAGGTTTTATATCCGCATAGGAGGAAAACCAATGCAACATAGCTTGCATAAAGGAACAATTCTATTAGAATTATCCCAGATAAGGTACATAGAATGAATGCTCAATTATACCAATAAATTGACACAGGTGAAGGAGACGCAAGGTTCTCAAGAACCAGATTATTGACAGGCAATAAATAGACAGGTTAACCACAATTATATATATATATATATATATATATATATATATATATATATATATATATATATATATACATAAGAAGAGGATAACCCAAAACTTTAAGCATAAGTATGATAGTAAACAGAGCTTGTTTGTCTGAAAGAAAAAACATTAGATGCCACTTTTAAGATACCGAGGTATCAAAGTCCTAAAAGCCTGTATTACAAATCAATGACATTAGCGTTAGAAACGCTCGGCACACATGTCTGCACTTATGCTAGGTTCACCTTCGGAAATGGAACAGTCTGCATGGGCAACACAGTGCCCTCACTTAGTTTGTAGTACAGTATGTAACTACACACTCACCCTGGAATTAATCGTCCCAATTAAGACCACTGTTCCTCGCAGAGTTAAACAGTAGGGTTAACACCGCGACCCACTGCTACCACAGATCTCTTTTAGTTCCTCTACTTGCTTCGCATAGTGGCGAAAGAACACTCTGGAAGACTTCCAGCCAGTGTATGAACGGAGATGTTCAAAATCCATACAATTAAAGAAATTTAAGGATGAGGCAACTTTCCTCGGATCGTGACCTGCGGGTGTATTGTCAGGATCCGCTCTGCGAATAAAATATGTGATTTTCGCTCTGAGTTGATTCAGAGATAAATTTGAGCCTGATGTTTCTCCCCTGAATAGTTGACCACCCTTGAAGTCTGAAGTTCTATGAAGATAGACCTTTAGGCATTCTACTGGACATAGAGATGCATCTTCTTTCAGAGGGCAGATTCTCCAGGGACCCCACCTGTTGGTGGGTAACTCATTCTTGGCGAGAAACGTAGAATCCGGAAACAGGTTCAGTTCTCCCCCATCCAGGAACTGAACACGACCTGCCTCTCTCGAGAGGCTACAATCTCACTAACCCTGGCCCCGGACGCGAGTGCAAAATAGGAAAATAACTTTTTGTGTCAAATCTTTTAACGCACACTCTTCATTGCTCAACAGAGAAGCGAAATGAAGAACTTGTCTAAAGACCATGAAATGGGCTTTGGAGGTGCTGAAGGTCTGAGCCTAGCACAGGCTTTCGGGACTTTATTAAAGATCTCGTTACCTAGGTCGACCTGGAAGGCATATAGAATGGGTCTTGTCAAAGCAGACTTACACGCTGAAATCGTGTTCGCTGCCAATCCTTGACCATGGAGGTGGAGAAGAAAGATAAGCAGAAGTCTGTCAAGATCTCCTGCGGATTCTTCGCCTTGACAAAAGGCCACCCATTTTCTCCAAGATGACTCATATTGCCTTCTAGTAGATTTGCACTTATATTCCTCAAGGAAGTCTATACTGGCTTTCGAAAACCCGAAACGCTTTCTCACCGCTAGGGAGAGAAAATCATGAGCTGCAGGGTCCGGGTTTTCTGTAATGAAGCGCAGACAGTTGACTTCTGGACTCGCTGGGTCAGAACTGGATCTGGTAGTGGTACAAACTTCAGCTACAGTTCCAATGCCAGGAGGAACCACACGCTGTTCGGCCACTAGTGGGCCACTATTGCCGCTACCCCTTGAAGGATCTCAGTTTGTTGAGGACCCTCAACAGAAGGTTGTGAGGAGGGAACAGATAAATCTTGGACCATCTGTTCCAGTCGAGGGACATCGCGTCCACTGCTTCCGCTAAGGGGTCCTCGTACGGGGCACGTACAGGGGCAACTTCTTGTTGTCTTTCGTCGCAAAGAGGTCTATCTGCAGTTCTGGGACTGATTCAGAATGAAGGAGAATGATCCTGCGTCTAAGGACCATTCCGACTCTATCGGTGTGAACCTGGATAGAGCGTCCGCTGTCACATTGCGGACTCCTTGAAGGTGAACTGCCGACAGGTACCACTTCTTCTTTTCCTCCAATCGGAAGATGGCCAACATCACCTGGTTGAGAGGTGGTGACCTCGATCCTTGTCGATTCAAGTATCTCACAACTACCTCGCTGTCTATCACCAACCTTATGTGGATCGAGTGACGCGGGGAGACTTTCTTTAAGGTAAGGAGCACTGCCCTAGCTTCTAGAAAGTTTTATGTGAAAGGTCTTGAATAGCTTGGACCAAGTCCCCTGGACTTTTTTCCGATGAGAGTGACCTCCCCATCCCTCCTTTGAGGCGTCTGAGTGCATCGTCACCGACGGGGGAGGTGGCTGAAGAAGAACCGACTTCTTTAGATGTCTGGCTTGGGACCAAGGCCTGAGAAGAGTACTTAGCCGAAGCGGCTGGTCTTCTCAGATCTCTTCGCGCGTTTGATGCATAACTTCTCCAAACTCCGATTGCATCCTTTAGCTGTGCTCTTAGCACTGGGTCTGTCACCGAAGCAAACTGGAGAGAGCGCAGTACCCTCTCCTGCTCGCGTCTTGATATCCTTTCGGAATCTAGAAGTCTCTTGACAGAACCCGCTATCTCCTTCCTTTTCTTCGCCGGGGTGGAGAAACGGTGTGACAAAAGGTCCCAGTGGATTCCCAGCCACTGGAACTTTTGAGATGGAGAAAGTCGAGACTTTTTCTGTTGATCTTGAAGCCTAGGTACTCTAGGAACTGGATCACTTGACTGGAAGCTTGCAAGCATTCTGTCTCGGATGCTGCCCACACCAACCAGTCGTCCAGGTAGGCTACTACCTGAATTCCCTTTAGGCGTAATTGTTTGAGAGCTACGCTCGCAAGCTTCGTAAAAATCCTTGGGGCTATGTTTAGCCCGAATGGCATGGCTCCGAAGGCGTATAGTCTTCGTTGTAGCCTGAACCCTAGGTAGGGGGAGAGTCGATGGCTAATTGGAATGTGCCAATAGGCGTCTGACAAGTCTATAGAGACAGAATATGCCCTCTTGGGCAGTAAGGTCCTTATGTGTTGCAGTGTTAGCATTTTGAATTTGCAATTCACTATGAACTTGTTGAGTGGCGACAAGTCCAGAATGACTCTGAGCTTTTCCGAGTCTTTCTTGGGAACACAAAACAGCCTCCCTTAGAAATTGATGGGCTTCACCCTTCGGATCACCTTTTTTCTCCAACAGTTCTTGAACGTACTCCTCCATAACGGGGGTGAAGTGTTGGAAAACCCAAGGCACGGGGGTGGAGTGCTGTACCAGCTCCCGCCCAGTCCATTCTTGAGTAGGCTGTGGGCCCAGGGATCGAAGGTCCACCGATCCCGAAATTTCAGAAGTCTCCCTCCTACCGGTATCACCTCACTTGGACTGCCGTCCTGAGGTCTTGCCTTCCTGACCACGACCACCCCTGAATCCCCTTCCCCTTGAGGGGCTTCTAGACGAGCCTCTGGCTGCTCCTCTAGGCTTTGCTCGAAAGGAAGTAGACTGCCCTTCGAACGCTGGGGTGAATGCCGTGGACTGTGTCGACACGGCCTGGGGTACCCACTGAAAAGTGGTCGGGGTTTGTGCCACGATCTGGGGCACTGGGGGCAATGGCAATTGCAGTTGCTGTTGCTGTCTAAGAGGCTTGGCTGGCCGAGACGGTAGCCTAGTCCTCATAGTCTTCCTCTTTGGTTGAGGACCCTCATCCGGGGAAGACTTTCTTTTGATAGCCAGGCCCCACTTCTGGAGAAGGTTTCTATTCTACAAGGCGGCCTTATCAACAACTTCTTTGACCAAGTCGGTAGGGAAAAGGTCTTTTCCCCAAATGTTTGAGGAGATTAGTTTCTTTGGCTCGTGCCTCACCGTAGCCGAGGTAAACACGAACTCCCTACAAGCTCTCCTTGCCTTGACGAAGCCATAAAGGTCCTTCGTCACTGTGGCCAGATGAGACTTGGCCACTACCATGAACATTTCATGGACCTTGGGGTCACTTGCCATCGTCTCGAGAGTAGTCTGAAGAGACATTGAAGCAGTCAGTCTTTCTTTTGTATCGAACTCACTTCGCAAAAGAAAGTCAGACAGCTTAGGGAGGTCCTTGCCTGAACTGACGTCCGGCAATATCAGCCTCCAACTTTCCATCTGAGAACGTAAGATGGACGTCCTTCCAGTCTTTGTGGTCCATAGGCAGGGCCAGCGACAAGGGTTTACACTCCTCTAGGGAGGGGCAAGACTTGCCGGCCTCGACTGCTTTTAGTACAGCCAGAAACCCTTTCTGTAAAAAGGGGAAGGCTCTAGTAGGCGAGGACACAAAGGAAGGGAGCTTCCTATTCAATGAGGCTACCTTTGAGTTAGAGAAGCCCCTCTCTTTCATCGAGGATGAAAGTAGAGCTTGAGCCTTAGCATGGTCCATCACTATGACCTCCTTCGGCTCTGTCTCCTCCTTTGAAGCTGGTTCCTTCCTCAGCCGGACATAACAGTCCGGATATGATGCCTTGCTGGGCCAGAATTCCACCTCCTCCAGGGGAACTGAGCCCAGCTTATCCGAGATGACGATCTTTCCAGTCGTCATTGGCATGTGCTCAGCATACCTCCATGGGTTAGCATCTGAGCACAAGGGAAGGTCTTTCACATTGAGCTTTTTCTGGGGCCCATGTGATTCTGCAAGGCACTGCATTCGCAGTTCCATTGCAGCCGCCTTCTCCTGATTCTCCTTCTGCATTTGTTGGATCATTCCAACAATAGAAGAGAGGGACTGTCCCAGCTCTACTGGGAGACCGGCCGATGTAGAGGGAATAGGCTCCGGAATCTGAGCCGGAGTAGCCGACACCTCGACGACGTCTACCTCTACAACGTCTGGGGCTTGAACTTCATCCTGGGCTTCTGCCAGGAGGTCTTCCTCCTGACACCCGTCCACATCAGACATCCTGTCATCTAACTGGATGTCTTGCATCGCAACCGCGACTTCAGCATCTACCTGGATCTGAACTTAGGGGATCTCCTCTTGAGGCTGGGGAATCACTGCATCAGCTGATGCCTTAGGGAAAAGATACGCCCTCATCTTCTCATTTGGAAGATAAGGGCCAGAAGTGTTCTTTTGGAAGCCCCTTACCCAGGTACGAAGCTTCTTCCTAGCTATATCCCTTGATTCCTCTGTCCTAGGGGAATTAAAGGTCCCAGTAATCAGGTTAGTGCGCACAGTACATACCTGAGGGTCCCAATACCGGAGATCATCCTTGGAGACAGCGTATGCTGCGTGTCTCCTACAAAACTCATGTCCGCAGAGGTTCTTGCTGCTGACGTTGCAGAAAGCACTTCCCCACTTCGGAGTGTCCTTCTGTAAAGAGAAGAAATTTCCATGAGTATCAAGTGAACTATGTATCACTAGATATGCATCGTATAGCATAACAATTCAGAAAGGAAAGACACACACTTGTGTTTCCCTCACAACCCATTGTTGCAGCCTTCCAGATAATAAAATCAAAATGGTTTATCTCTTCTAGAGTAACCAATGCAAGGTTTCCAGAGGATACAGGTGGAGCTCACACCTAAGCAATGATTTTAAAATCCTGGATAGTAGACAGGAAAGAACTCAGCTTTCTATCTGTAGGGCAACAGCAAAGGGATGTGCAAGAAAACACAATACTGTAGTGTTAGAAGACACAGTGCTGTACCAAAACCCTTACCATAGTTTTCTTCTTACTGTATATGTTATACTGAAGAATACTAGTACAGTATAGGGGGATGTGTGCCGGCCTGCCTTTGCCGGCCGGCACACACCACAACTAGCTTTAAAGTATACTACTTAACAGTTATAAGGCGGCAGCACTCTGGTTCAAATGCATGTGCCGGTCGGCAGCAACTGCCGGCCGGTAACAGCCAATGTTGGCCGGCAATGGCTGCCGGCCAGCAACTACACAAGGTAGTACCTAGCTGCCGGCCACACTCTTGGTGACCGGCAGACAAGGGCTGACATAAGCCGGCCGGCAAAGGTACAAGACCGATGCCAGCCGGCAGCAAAAGAACCAGAGGACTACACCTGCCCGGCTGCCGGACTCATAGGCCGGCAGCCGGCCTTATAGGCCGGCAGCCGGGTCAGGTACAGCACTAGAAGAAAAATAGAATGGATGCCGGGATAAGAGTGTACACAACCTCCAAGCCCGGCAACCGAAAGAGTGCATATAAGGAAGGGGAGAAACTAATTCAGGCTTCCTGACCAATGCCGTCTGACTCTACAGGCAGGCATGGATGAGGGACCAAGAGAGGTCCGGGCAGCACTCGAAAACATAAGACCCTTGCCGGCCAGCAGCTCTGCCGGCCGGCAAGGGGCTGAGTCAATTCCACATCCTAACCTATACTAGGTCCAGATGTAGAACGACGTACAGTACAGTAATGGCTCGGCCATTACGGAGAAAGAGGGGGAAGGGACAAGAGGGTCCTGCCAACCTTGCTTTAGTGACAGATCACCCGCAGCCAAGAAACTTATCTTAGCCTAAGGGAGATCTAAGGGGAAAGGCCAGCAATACTTGCCAGCTTCCAGAGCACCAAAGCAAGGAAGGCGTTGCTACTCCCAGGGAAAGAACTTATCCTCCCCCGAGAACAGCAACAAGGACTAGTCTGGTAGATCACAAAAGAAGGAATCATATCCACAGAAACCTTCGGTAGTGACCTAAGGGAGCTAAGCTCCCTTTGTCTGTGTCAGGTCAGCGAGGGGAACTCAGCCCCAAGCCAGACAACACAGACTCAGACTAAAAAACTCTGTTGTTCTGTCCCTCTTGAACCATACTACAGGAACAGGAAGGTACAGTAACACCCCAGTATAGTTTTATCGAAAATAAATTCGGAAAAAACCACTTAGGGATAAGCCCAAGGCTTAAACAGAGGGAAAGGGATTGCATACCTTCTCCGAAGAAAAGAAAGCAACCGGGGAGTATGATAAAGTATACTAAGGCTCCATAAGCAACTAGCCTAGGCACCAAGAGAATCGATTACCTAAATCACCGAAACTCACTCGTATACTATCTTGGAAATATTCCACACAGTCTAACATGTATAAAATATAGCCTAAAGCTTCAATAAAATTTTAATTACACTCGGAAAAACCATAATCATGCATGAAGTACTAGGACCAAACGACTAGGCTACATGGCCTAGCGTAGGCCAGAATGGCGAATACTTCGCCAAATAATACTAAGCACGAAAGGAAATCCTATGTAATGCTAAATAGCTAAAATTTATTAAAGCAAAACAACCAGGAATGTCGCTCTGACTAACTAATTTATACCTAGCGAGCGACAGTGTCCAGGACACCTCTGGTAGGCTACGGCTCTTGTATCAAAGATTAATCCTATTAATCACTCAAAATTTTACCAAGAGCCTACATTTATACATAAAAGACATTATACTCAACTTATCAGAGGCCGACGAAGACGGAGAAGCCATGAAAAGTAGAATAAATCCAAGATTTGCGAGAAAAACAGGAAAAAACACCGAGTTGTTAAGCTACGCAAAAAGGAATACAGATGGCGCCAGGATTGGCGCCAGGCACGCATACGAATCGGAGGATAGGGAAGCCTTGGGAGCGGCTCCCCTTTTTCTTTCCCGAATTCGTATCTCGCCAATCACCTCCTACGAGACGAAATCTCTGTCCAGGATGTAGATTGCCATGTGGCGTGTCTAGAATATGTCCTCTGATATGTCGCGATATCCCTTTCACGAGGGATACTCGCTCCAGGAGTTAGAATTCTGGTACCTTAAGGTAAATTCTCTGGGAATATCGCCGTAGTTGTAATATACCCTAGGAAGCTACCCTATAGGAACTTCCATCAGGACGACATGGCTTGAGCCCAAAAACAAAGATATCTCTCAGGCTCGGTTTCTCAAAATCTGCTGAATCCACTGATTAAGGCAATGACATCTTGGATAAAACAAGAAAGTTCCCTTATTGCTGCAGGCACTCTTTGTCAAGGCTCGTTTTTTTCACAATGCTGACGGCAATGAAGTGAGGACAGCTTTGATCAAATACATGATAGTCGAATCTTTTCTCGCTGCTCACACTTTGGGGATAGATATAATTTTATGTTTTAATAACATATCCCTTTAATAGTATTGTATCTACCCATGACACGTTCCCCCAAAAGAGAAAAAACAAAATCTAGTGATTTTACTTTTTTTAAGGTTTGCAAGGAAAAATCACATTCATCCCTGAACTGAGGAACAACTCAGCATGAAGCTTCAACTTAGCATCAGCAAAACATTCTTCTTTCACATTCCATTAACACAACATAATATTCTACTGTTACAAAAGATAATCTTAATTCGTTGATAAGGAAAAACAAATCAAACGTTTCTCATATTCTGTAAAAATCGCTGGAAAGGCTATGAGGTATGAAATTATTCTATCCTTTAATATGAATTATCTTTAGATTATAATCTTATACCTCTAAATTCCAACGCCTGAGTCGTTTATTCTTATTCTTAAATCTTTCCAAATAAACCAATGGACTGAGATCAGTATACACAGTTAAAACAGGACTACTTCATACATAAATCTCAAAGTGTTGCAAGGCTGAAACTAAACTAAACAATTCCTTCTCAATAGTTGAAGAATTTTGCTGAGCTCTATTCAGTTTCTTTGAATAATATGCGACTGGTTGCTTTGTCCCATTCCCTTCTTGCAACAAGACTCCTCCAATACCAATGTTACTAGCATCGATCGCTATATTAAATTCCTTGCTAAAATCAGGTAACACTAATACTGGCTCGTGAAGCTTTACAGCCTTCAATTTATTGAAATATTCGACACACTCCTCATCAAGTACAAACTTCGTCCCTTCTTAAGAATATTAGTTACGGGAGCACTTATATCTGAAAAACTGAGCACAAATCTACAGAAATATGAAACCATACCAAGAAACCTCATGGCCTGCTTTACAGTTGCTGGAATTGGGAAATTGATGGTAGCTTCTGCATTCCCATTTTTTGAACAAATCTTACCAAGACCCACTTTATGCCCTAAAGGGATGGAGGTTTTCCCACAATCACATTTCTTTAAATCTAATACAAAGTTCCCTTTTTCAGGGGCTGCCAGGACTTTAGGTAAAATTCGTGAGTGTTCTTCCCGTTTCTGAAAATATAAAAAGATCATCTAAATAGACGACACAGTTATCAATACCACTTAAAACTTTATCCATCAACCTTTGGAAAGTACTGGCTACATTTCTTAATGCTAAAGGCATTACTTTAGGTTCATAACTATCGAACACTGTTATATAAGTGGATATTTTCCTAGCTCGTCTACTTAGAGGTACATGCCAGTAAGCGTTGGCCAAATCAAGATGGAGATGAATTTAGCATTTCCAATCCTATCTAAGCAATCGTAGATCCTGGGAAGTGGAAAATTACTTTGTTATGTAACACTATTTATTTTTCTGAAATCAATGCAGAACCTACTGATCCATCTTCCTTTTTTACCAGAACTACCGGAGAACACTATTCACTCTCGCTTGGAACTATCAAATCATTATCTAATATATATTTTTTATCCTTTCGTACTAAATTTGCCTTCTGTGGACTCAAACAATACAGACTTTGTCTAATGGGGTTTGTGTCCTGCAACTCAAAATTATGTTCTAAAAGATTATTTAAATCTAATTTATCACAAACTGCTCCTGAATAATTTACAAGAACATTATATGATCCACTCAGTTTTTCTTCTTCAAAGCTAAAGTTAAATAACTTGAAATTTTTAAACACATCAAAGTTTTTCTTAAAACTAATTTCTCGTTGCGTCACAGTTATTACTGGCACTGGCGTTCATTGTATTTCTTTAGCAAGGTAACCATTATTATTATTATTATTATTATTATTATTACTATTATTATTATTATTATTATTATTATCATTTATGTGCAACCACTTAGCTCTACGTCTATCCATATCAATTAAGTAATTTAAATTGCCCCTTTTTTCTAAAATAGAAAAGGGACCTTCGAACTTGTAAGATAATGAGGGACCTTTTTTCTGGCTTAATGCTAAGAATTTACCTCCCTCACGGAAATTTCTCTCTTTTTCCTTAAGATCGTATATTCTTTTAGTTTCCCCTTGGCTGTTGCTCTCATTTTCTATTGCTAATTCTCCTTGTAATTTTCTAAATTTTGTATGTATTCCTCTCTACCCTCTTGAAGCAATAATTTACAATTTAAAATTTCTAAAGGTCCTTTAGCAGTGTGACCGAACAACAACTCAAAAGTTCTAAATTTTGTAGTGTCATTAGGTGCCAATCGTAAGGATAACAAGACAAAGGGTAGTTTTTCTTCCCAGTCATGTTCAAAGTTACTACACAATGTTCGTAATCGACTTTTTAACATTTGATGGAAATATTCTGCAATCCCTTGCAACCCTGGGTGATATGGTGTGGTAGTTACAAGTTTGATACCTAGCTCTTTCATTTTGTCTTTGAAATACTTGGACACAAAATTACTGCTATTATCACTTTGTATAATGCAAGGCTGACCAAACTCAGAAAAATAACTAAACAAACATTTAACTACAGTTTTAACATTGCAGCTTCTTACTGGAATTGCTACTGGATAACAGGTTAGTCTATCAGTGATTGTTAATAGATATATATTCCCTCCCCTACTTCTAGGCAAAGGTCTTACTATATCAATTACGAAATTCTCAAAAGGTTCTCCCAATGATCAAATATCACATAAAGTATCCTTGGGGATTACTTGATTAGGTTTACCAGAAATTTTACATTTGTAACAACTTGATACATATCTCTTCACTTCACGTTTCATTTTGGGCCAAAAGTATGTCTTATTTATACACATGAAAGTTTTATTTACCCCTAAATGTCATTGATCATTATGTGCTATTTTCAAAATTAATTTGCGAAGCTTACTAGGAATTACTAATTGTTCTATAACTTCCTTTTTCCTAAGTGACTTGGAACGAACATAATGACACCAAAATTCGACTTTTAAACAAAAGGTTTCCTCACAAACATTATCGGGATGATCCTACACCTCCCATTAAAAAATTCGAGACAGTGTCTCATCCTCTCTCTACAACTTGACTAGCTCATCTCTGTTCAGAATATTAGTGCCTAAACCATTGCAGTAACTATAACTTGAATCCACTACATCGACAACATCTACGTCACTACTTTCGACTGCTAAATCATCAACTTTATTAACACTGTCAACACCGATGGAGTCGGTTTTCTCAGTCCCACACCTGCTACGATCAACCTCGCTGCCTCCATCACACACGTTCGAATCTTCAAACAAACTATAACTGTAGTCTATATCCATATCTAAACCTGATATAGTTACTGCCATTTCAGGCACTGGACCTCACTTAACATAGGATTCACGCCATTTGGACGTACTTAAATCATTACCGACAATAATGTCAAGTCCGTCAATGGGCAAAGAGTCTACAACTGCTAGTTTCACATCTCTTGACACTCCATGACTTTATAAGTTCATCTTCAATAAAGGATAAACAAGTGTTCGGAAACCCACCTAACATGATTTGCTTTCATACTGATTATGGCCTTTGTTGGCACACCATCTTTCCTAATGAGGGAAATAGCCACTCCGGTGTCCCTAGGCAAAACAACTTCTCTCGAATCGCCTCCTTCAAGAGTAGACTACACCTTCTGACAAAAATTCTCTGTAGAATTTCTTAGTTTCTGCTTTACCATAGATTATTAACTAGAGACACTGGTTTCTTGACATTCTTCTCATCTACTATACAATTCTTTGCTATATGCCCTTACTTATGACATTAAAAACAGATAATCTCTGAACTAATAGCTTCCCATTTGCTCTTACAAAACTTGGAAGTATGACCTGGATTTCCACATGCATAACAAGAATAATAATCATATTTACTTGTATTACTATTGCTAAAAACTACTCTTACTATGTTGCATCTTAACAGACGAAGGATTATTTTTGTTCTTACTATCACTTAAACTATGAGCAAGACTGTATTCATTTGCCAATCTTGATGCATCTGTAAAAGATTTCTGAAGCCTATCTTCTATATATAACTTTATATCTGGTGATATATTATCTTTGAAGTCTCCTAGTAAAACTAAGTTCTTGAGATCATCAAATTTATCTAGTTCAGCGGACATTAACCAATCACAAAAAGATCTTTCAAATTTCTTTCCCTATTCTACATACATCCTGCTCTCAACTCTTCTCAAATTTTTAAATTCTTACGGTACTCCTCTGGTACTAACCTGTATGCACTAAGAACTGTTTCTTTACCAGTATCATAGTCATCGCTCTCATCCTCAGACATACAACTATACACAGAAAGTGCCTTACTACTTAGGACTGACTGTAAATACAATGTTCATTTGTTTTTGGACAACCTACTCTGCTCATTAACTTTTCAAAACACATGAAATATTTTGTTACATCGGCCTCATCAAATTTTGGCGTTAACTTCAGCACTGCACACATACCTTAGTTATCAGAGTCATCGTTCAATGATGAATTACTACCTCGTCTGCTACCTGAAGCAATACTTCCAGGTCTGCTACCTGGCAGACTATTATGAAGATTTTGCCTTAACGAGAGATTTCTAACTCATACTTACACTGTCTCTTATTTTCTTGCCGTCTCTCATTTTCTTCTCTCTCTCTCTCATTTTCTTCACTTTCAGCTGCTCTTCTGTCTCACATGCATTTCCTGTTCTCTCTTTAAAACATACCTAAAGCTATCAAATCTTTCGTAATCTCATTCATTCTGCTTCCATCTATATTTTCCCACTTTCCATTGGTTATGCTGTTGAAAATCCTGCCAAGGTCGCCAACTGTTATGATCTTAAAACCATTACAGGTTCTTTTGATATTTAAACTAAAATCTTACAACAACCAAATAAAACATGGGAAATGCATACTAAAAAATCTTACAAAAAAACAACAGGTTTATTCACAAACTTACATATAAAATCAATGTTACGAATTCGGTTACTTTAAATGACAAATCAAATCATCCAAAACATTGATAGAAAAGGGGAACAGTCAGTAAGGTAGAAATACTTAAGGAATAGTTTTCTGCAGCTGCTGAGACGATACTGGTACAGAGGTTTCAGGATTGAGAACGTAGCAAAAGGGCGGCTGAAGTTCAGATAAAACTGGCAAGACGACATTGGATTTGAAAAATGAATGATTTGAAGTTCTCTGGCATCCTGATAACGAAGGTCATTGACGTTGATATCGTTTTTTATAAATAAAGATTAAAAGAATATTCAATTAAAACATTACAGAAAGGGTGCTATCAAGATGGGACATCAGAAGTCTTCTCCAAGAATTGGATGATAGTGTTGAACTAGGGTCAGGCTGCAGGCAGTGTTGACTACTTTTCGTCACAAGCAGGGAGTGCTGGCTGCTTCATGACTTGGTTCTCATCTGCTTCAGACATAGTTATTCTCTTGTCTTATGTCCTATCCTATCTCCTCTGGACAATCTCTTCTTGAAGTTTACATACCCTTGTATGGGAGGAGCTAATTACAGTAGGCAGTTGTCATTTACATATAAGGAGTTTTTTGATAATTCTACGTCACAATTGGTTTCCTAAAAAATCGCCAATTTCAATCATGCCATGCAAACTTCTAGAACAAATTTCTAATGCAAACTGGACCTCGTGTCAAGTCATAACAAAAGTATGGCGTGTCCACCCATGATGACAAATTTCATAAACAAAGATATCCCTCAGGCTTGGTTTCTTAAAAGGGCGATGACATCTTGGAGACAACAAGACAGGTCCCTTATCAGTGCAGGCACTCTTTGTCGAGGCTCGGTTTGTTTTTCAAATTCTGATGACAGTGAAGTGAGGAGAGCTTTGACAACATACTACGGTAGTCAAATCTCATCTCGCTGCTCACACTTCGGGGATAGATACAAGTTTATGTTTTAATAACATATCCCTTTAATATTATTGTATCTACCGATGACACACTTGTTGGCCTGAAGCTATTCCCATGGCAACTTCAACATCCACCTTACTCTCAGGGTGGATATCACGATTCGGTATCCATACATCAGACAACCTCTTACAACCCTAATGACAATGGAATGGTTGAACATTTTTATCGCGCCTTTAAAGCAGCTTTGATGTTCCGCTGCAATGACTCAAACTGCTTTATTCAGCTTTCCTGGGAATTCCTGGGACTAAGGTTCACTCCTAAAGATGCCTTGTGTGTCTCAGTAGCTGAAATGGTGTATGCCAACCTGTTGGTTGTCCCTGCCAATTTTTTTCTGTGTACAACCTCTTCCAATAATCTCCAGTTCCTACATCACGTTGTGAGAAATTTTACTCCATACCACCAGACTTATAAGCCCCCTATAAAGCAACTCATAGTGACAGATCTGCAATCAGCAACGCACAATTCTCTGAGCAACAACACTTGCAAGCCTCCACTAACGTCCACTTTCACTTGCTCTTTTCTCGTGATCCATAGTACAAAAAAATGCTTTCTTAATTAACATTCGTGGCAAAGAAGACTGGGCCTCCATTGATTGCCTAAAACTTGTGTATATCCTGCCAGAAAACCCCCCTAGAGTGTGCCTTTCAAAAGCAGGGCGCCCTATTTCACATGTTAGTAATTTTAAGGGGGAGCCATGTACTACACGTGTTTCATACATGCTCATACATTGTAACGATAATTTTTTTTTTTTTGTCTTATTGTCTGCTTTTTCCTGCACTGATAATAGACATGGGTAAGCTTGCTAGTTCATGTTTTATTTTGTTTGAGTTTTTGTGACCTATTAGCTCGCAAGTCCTTTGTACATAAGCTCGTTGTACATTTAATAAACTTTAATTGCGTTCTTCTTGCCACTCTGTTATAACCTAACAGCACACTCGCACAAAATAATTAATCTGGGAGAGAAGGAGAAGGGTTATATAATCCGTTTATTTTGTGAAAATATTGACAAGGGTTAAGGAATATATTCAAGGAAAAGACCAAAAAAAGCACAGAATCCGTTATGGCCGCCGTTCAAATGCTATTGAAACGTTAGAAAGACTGTTTTAATTTATTTGCAACGTCTTTCTTCGTCTTCTATATTCGCCTGAATCTGGAATGTTCACTTTGAGATTAAAGTTTCATCATAGATTGCTGCCAACGAATACTTCATCGTACCCTCCATATAATCCCAATGAAGCTTTTATTTCGTTCTGTATCTTCTTTTTTAAGGAACAGTTTTCAATGCATCTAAATTTCCTCCGAAATTCTAAAATCATCAACGAAATCTCGTGAGCGTCAATATTTATATTTCATATACTGTTTTTGTTATTAAGCCTTGTATCTATACATTTTAAAGAATATAGTTCAATCTATTATTGAAGTACCTCAAGTGGGTAAAGGTTTCTGATTTCTTTTTCTCGAATATGGTTCATATGTTTGCTGATACATCGGTCTCATTTTTGTGTAGCAAAAATAAAATAGGCATAAAATGTTCTGCTGGTTTTCTTCTCATTTATTCTGTGCTATTTCCAAATTTCATAATAAATAAGGACGGTTTATCCTAATGAAAACTGC
This sequence comes from Palaemon carinicauda, assembly GCF_036898095.1. NCBI lineage: Eukaryota > Metazoa > Arthropoda > Malacostraca > Decapoda > Palaemonidae > Palaemon > Palaemon carinicauda. The sequence goes on along the minus strand of NC_090744.1, from coordinate 89,159,759 downwards.
AAATTAGTTTACTTTCTCCCTTTATGTTTGTGCTGCTTGAACATCTTCCTGATTCATAGCTTCGGATATAATATCTTAATGCGATATATAGATTTGTTTTTCATTCCGTTTATAGAAATAAAACAAGCCAGTGAGTTCTGAAAATAGTTTACTTTTCGATAGATCTGATTCTCATCTGATTTGTAGCGATGGTCTCTGCCATTGGTAATGCTGCCTCAGATAGGAAAGAATCTGACGCTAATCTAGTCTGAGGAGAGGTTTCCGAAAACCCATAAAAAGGAAAACTTAAACATTTTATTCAGTATCAGCTGTAAGATGTAACATCCTTAACAAGGTCTTCATTCCATTCTATCTTTAGGGAGATAATTTTTCATAAATTATAGCAATCTTCTTTAGTAACTTGGGTGCCAGGCGATATGTGTCAAGTGTAATACTATACTTATATTTAATCAAGTGGCAGTCATTTCTTTGCAGTGGATGGAGGACCATAAAGTCGGCTTTTGAAGGAATCAATTATTCGAGTGGTGATAGTATATTTAAAACATTTATTCGATGAACACAAAAAATTTGTAATTATTAGATGATCTCCACTGATAAAAGATGGCAGCAAAAAAACGGTAAAAATCCTGGAATAAATGTTGCCAGGCATTTACCATTTTAAAACGGATATATTGACGTAAGTGGGTGTTATTACGGTCACTAACCAGTAAAAGATTATAAAAGGTAGTCTTAAAATTATGGTCGCCGTATTTTACTGAAATACGGCGAACAGCACATTTTTACGTATAATTTCGGATTAAAATTACGGTTTACTTTAACATTGTGCAAACATATTTTAAACACCGGAAGGAAGTAATTATAACGAAAATGCCTTTGTAATAATCAATTCTCCTCGTTGAATGAACTGAAATCGGAGCACACATTATTTGCTCTAACAATGGTGTTCCATCATAAACTGTGATGAAAAATAAACCTCAGAAATGATCAAAGATCAGAGGCTGAAACCCTGAAAAAGAGCTGGAGCATCAGTATTGACAATTTTTGAAGTCATCATAGAATGAAAATACGAGAAATAAGAAATTTACGGAATAGGAACCTGAAAAAAAAGAAATAAAGAAAGGAATTATGGAAAAGATACAGGAAACAATTGAAGAACAGAAGAAAGAGGTGTAAAAACTGAGATTCAAATAAGGGAATATCTCATAGCCTTATATAGAGGAAATGTGTATGGTTGAGCCATTCCTAGTAATAAAAGCAAGGTTAAACATGCTCAAAGTAAAAAAAAAAAAAAAAAAAAAAAAAAAAAAAAAAAAAAAAATCATGGAAATATATACCAAATAATACGCATAATTACAAAATGTCCTTGTATTTCTTCCATATTAGTACATGTACATATGTAATTTTACATGAATTACTTTTATAGTGGAGCTTAAGAGCAATGAACTATCATTATTCTAACCATTTGAGTTTGCATATCTGTCTTCCCAATTCCCTGCTGGGAGCAGAGTGGGGTGGAATTCCCCTGTTTGAAAACCCCTACTCAATAGTTATCCATACAATCTAAATATTGTAGCTCTGACTTTAGACTAATTTTAAAGTGGGGATAATTACTCATATGCTATTACTATAATACTAACTATAGTTTATATCTATCATTTACTTCTATTTTTCATATAAGATATCTCAGTATCGATGTAACGCCAATTATGAATCATGGGGATACTTATTAAAAAAACAAAGTACCTATTTTCACGGTGCATAAAACGCGATATCCGCACGAGTACAAAAGCACTCCTCATTAAGACTAGGTCGGCTTCTTAAACTTTATTTATCAGTATTAAACTTGGTAATCGAAACTTTACCTCCATAAATAAAAAGTACTTATATTAAGAAAAAATGAAGTTATGTTCAAAGAAAAAGGTAAACAGGAAGTAACTCTGGGAAATCTTTATGATAATCGATTCCAACTCAAATAATTTAATTCTGAAATCTCCTCTTCCTCCGTACCTTCCTCCTCATACTCTTATTATAAAAAAAAAAGATTTTTGGGGAATGCGGGATGTCTTCTTCCTCATCCATTCCCATGTAAATTGCTTTTTGAGACGCCAGTGGATTCATCACGAGCTCTGCCAAAGGCTTGAAATCCAAAGAATTTCGATAAAAAGCAAAAATCTAGTTCCTTGTGGCAGTGAAAAGAGACTTCCAATGAATATCAAATGCATGAAGAATCTGGAATCTTATCTATTTGAAACGACGAAATGGTAAAGGAAAAAGGTGTAATATTGAGAAATGGAAAAGAAATGTACAAAAGAACTGCTTTTGGTTGTAAAACCAAAATAATTTCACCATGAAATGAGCCATTAAGTAATTTAATTTTTTTCCCTCTCACATAAGATGAAAAACAACCGATATACTGCCAATATTTGTTTTTCAATACAAATAATGATGAAAAAAAAAATTGAAAGAAAAGATAGCTAATGATGGTAAATATAATGGTTACATTGTATAAACATGACAGTTACACTTACAAAACATTCAAAATAATAAAAAATATACATATAAAAAGGAAAAATTCCCAAAACTTTTTTGTAATATGGTATTGGTCCTATATGATTAAAAAATATATATGTACGAATTATAGTTAAAAGCTGGAATTGATACCAATAAGAAAAAAATATATCTGCACCTGCTTCCATAGGTCGGAGAAAATTAATTTATTGTACTGTAACGCACGTGCCATAAACACATACAAATAAAGAATGTGCTCTCTCCATTTCTTCCATCCATCACGCATGGTAACAACCATCGGGCTTCCATCAATCTAAATGATTGCACATCATCTTCATCATCATCTCCTACTACGCCTATTGACGCAAAGGGCCTCGGTTAGATTTCGCCAGTCATCTCTATCTTGAGCTTATAATTCAATACTTCTCCATTTATCGTCTCCTACTTCTCACTTCATAGTCCTCAGCCAACTAGGACTAGGTTTTTCAAATCTTCTAGTGCCTTGTGGAGCAAATTCTCGGACTTTGTAAAAGAAAATGTGGTAACTGGTTGATTGTCCACATGCAATTTTCTCCCTTATCTGCCCCTTTGGAGGCATATAAATACTTCTTCTATACCCTAAATAAAGTTTATTATACAGGAGCTAATCACCGATTCATATTTCCTCCAGGTACGTTACATAGGTGGCTTCCTGAGTGCCTCGAACATCCAGTTCACCTTCTAGCTCACCACTTCCTTTGCTGTATCCTCCAACAATATCCACAACTGACCCTGACTATCTATCCATGCTTGTACATTAGCATTTTCTAGGTTTCAGCACACCGAGGTTCAGTTCCGCATCAAGTAAAACAGACAATGAATTTTCTGCGATCCCTGACGAAGCCTTCCCATTAAGTCTCCAATTGGCTTTGTGACCAAAGCAGCAACACCACACAATATGATGTCCTCAAATTATACCTCCTTGATTAGTATTCAACATCGCCAGCCACCCACGTGGCTAAGATTATTCTGCTCTCTCAACAAATGTTGAGGGATCAAAAGGTGTCCATGGCCGTCAGAGAAATTATCAGTATTGCTCACCTTCAGCCTGCTACAGATGGTTCTCCTCTTGGAGTTTACCTACTTCGTACACTGTTAATACAATGCCTGCTGGAATCTGTGTGAGCTGCCCTTTCTGATGTTGATACCTTGCCCATAAAGGACTTAATGACTAAAGCCGACACCCATATGGAAAGGCACTTCCTGGGGCTCCATTCAGGAGAAATTCTTCTGCAACGTGAGGAAAGACCTATTAGTGCTACTTCTCTTATATTTTTCATTCGAATTGCACCCCTCCTACTCTCTACCGATGGTAGTGAAATAACTGCAGGGGCAGTACCCGACCAAATAATTAACAGGTCACCCCGTCCATTGGCCTTCTTTAGTAGAACACTTTCCAAGGCAGAATCTAGCTTCTCTACATTCGAAGAAGAACAGTATACTGGTGGTGTATTTAGTTATTCGTCAATTCTACAACTTTTTAGAGGGACATCCTTTGTCATCCGCACAGACCATATTCCCCTTGTGTACGCCTTCACTCGACAGTCAGATGTGTGGTCTGGCCATCATTGCTGATATCTGTCTTCCATTTCTATACATAACTGAACCCCTCAACATATCCTGATAAACTGAATCCCGTGGCTGACACCCTTTCTAGAGAAAAACTGGCCGCAGTCCACATAGGAATTGATTACAAGGCCTTAGCAGAAGCCCAATAGCAATACCCCAAGTACCAAACCTGAAAGATATCCTGCACGTCTCTCTGATAGGAGGATGTCGTCCTCGATGACTTCAACTCCACCCTCTTCTGTGACGTCATACTGGTAGGCGATGGGTTCACGCCTGCACTTCATGTCAAACTTCAAAGGTACATCGACACACAGATTCCGGTGTGGACATTTTTTTATCAACCTCAAACTTGTTTTGCCCACATTCACAATGATGTGGTTGGCTCATCATTGATTCATACCTCCTTAAAACACGTCAAAGATAAATAACATGTGAAAATATGACGAATATTGCATATTTCTAAAGTATTTGAAATAAAATTTATACCTAAACGAGGATACATATGTAATTTATCAATATTTGGAGAGGCAATTATTACGGAGTATTCCTCTCTACAGTGGAAAGACATGTTTAAAGAGGAAACAGCAAATCTAGCTTGCTTCTAAAATTCCCTGTTCAATGAAGTAGAAATCATATAGCCTATTTTTTTCAAAGTGAGTCTTTAGTATTCGTGTAAACAAACACATATCATTTACTACAAATTGATTTCTAATATTTTCGATTCTACCTAAGCATTTATGAAAATAATTTAACAGTGGAATTATTTAGTCTTTTTATTATATTATATTTTCTCTTACAATTTCAAAGAGTAAAATATGTATGATAATAACTTTAATGAACAATGCTTTGCTCTTAACAAATGCAAAAAAAGAAAAGAAAAAAAGAGAGAGAGAGGGAGGAAAGATTCAGAAGTTTAATTTAAACTAAGAAACTTTTCACATCCCCATTTTTCCGTATCATATGAGGGTATTCCTTCACTGCACTGATGAATTATACTCATTATTAATATATTTTACCATTACCATTATATTTCTAAGTCTTGACCACAGAAAGGAATGAAAAATCCTCAACCGGTATTCTATAGCATATACAGTATATATATATATATATATATATATATATATATATATATATACATATATATATATATATATATATATATTATATATATATATAAATATATATATATATATATATATATATATATATATATATGTGTGTGTGTGTGTGTGTGTTCAAGGAAAATACAATAGCCACATGCGTATACTTGCAATCACCTAACACATTTAAAAGAAGATAGTAATAACAAAAAATAAATACAGTATATCTTGGCTATTGTACGAAAACTATTATCAAATGAAACTTGAAAATCAGCCTTTCCAGAGGAACAGAAATTTCCCCTGATCGATGGTGAATTTTTATGCTGTGTAGCGACAAGGGCAAGTCTCAAATATTCATGTTTTCTGCTCGGATGATGGAAAATGCTTTCCTAAAAGCTTAGTGAATAAATAGTCCAAAATGCTGATGTATTTTCTTTTGTTCTCCTTTCTACTTTCTAATATATACAGTAATATATATATATATATATATATATATATATATATATATATATATATATATATATATATATATATATATATGGGTGTGTATAAAATTCTTATACTATCAAGACCCTCGAGAAAATCTTTGACAGCTCCTCAAAGATTATCCATAATGCAAGAAGTGCCTCACAAACATACACAATTCACCGCACCATGATTGTTACCTGAAACTGACACGACTTATCTCTCCATTGGAAACCTGTTTTCTTTTCTTGGAGATTCGGATCGGAAAGGTATTCAACTGTGCTCATTTCTCTTTAGACAAGTTCTTAGCAATAGCATTCTATTTTCAGCGATCTATACACAAGTAGAGGATATTCTAACAACATATAAGAAGGGGAAATGGACATGGGTAGGGCATATAATGAGAATAACAGGCAATAAATGGACATTAAGAATAACAGAACGGATCACTAAGAAATTGTAAAAGAAGCAGTGAGAGAAAGAGAAGGTGATGGATTGACGAACTAAGAAAGTTTGCGGGTGTAGCCTGGCACAGAAAAACCATAAATAGACGCAAGTGGAAGGACATGTCTGAGGCCTTTGTTCTGCGGTGGACTGGTAACGACTGATATCTATCTATCTATCTATCTATCTATATATATATATATATATATATATATATATATATATATATATATATATATATATGTGTGTGTGTGTGTGTGTGGAGCAGAAATCAAAACAACGCATTGTCTTCTCTCTCTCTCTCTCTCTCTCTCTCTCTCTCTCTCTCTCTCTCTCTCTCTCTCTCTCAGAGGGGCTTCTTAAGAATAATAGGATTAAACCTCCTATATTGGACAATGGGTTCTGCTCAGCTCTGAGAAGCACATTATTAGTGTGTTCTCTGAAGCGTCAACCGAAGCATCCGGGATAAAAATGCCAACATGTGATGGGAAATTTTTCACTCCAGTTCACTACCTTATTCTAAAATCAATTCAGAATTTCAGCCTTTTTTCACACGGATTAATACTGTCAGTTGTTTATTCTCTTTTCTTTTTCTGTTGTTAGTCTGTTATCAACTACATTATTAATATTAAAAGGAATTATTATACAGAGACTAATGATTAGAACTCAAATCTTTTCGACGATGGCCTGTATATTTAGTTAGAAAAGAAATTATTAATATCCAATCATTTATCTATGTGATAAAAAATTACATTAAGTGACAGAATTAGAAACTTTTATTTCAATAATCAAATCTGTTCTTCTTTAGAACGTTAGGCCCCTAAAACAGAGAAACGTGTAGAATTCGATAATGTCAAGCTATCTTTCTTACTATAACACAAGTTTCATTATCTTTTAAAGGCTGCATAAAAATAAATAGTGTTTTATGGTTAACATCAGGAAACACTGTATTTGGAACTTTCTCGTGTGGTGTGGTGGATATGTTCTAGGTACCACTTTGAAGACTAGCACTGAGGCCTATAAAAAGGGGGGTCAATATTTCTTTTTCCCACGGTCAAAATGGGTACACTAAATACAGAGGGCCATGAATATCCGTACACATTCTGGCATGTACCCCCTTGGTCCTCTGACTTCGAAAGTTCAGTGTTAGCTTAAAATGAGGTTGTGGAAGGGCCAGTCTCTAAGTGATCGCAGAGATGCCGATGATGGAGGGGGGTTTCACTTGGAGGGTTTTCAGATTAAAGTGTCATTCTTTCGTTAGGGCAGAAATACACACAGTGAAGTTAACATTATTGCTATTGATGAAAGTTAAAATAGGCACGCAGATGACAAAATGGTGAGATGCGCAAGGGTCTTTAGAATCAGAGTTAAGTGAAAGATTGAAAAAAAAAATCAGACTATGGCTAAGTTGAGTATAATTTGGCAATCAAATCGCCTAAAATTGCATATAAATATCAGACTATATATCAGTTTAGTGAGATTTGTGTTACTACAGTATATGGACATGAGTCGTGGTGTGACAACGAAACAATCTACAACAGATTTAGTAGATTTGAGAAAAAAGCCCACAGAAGGATATTAGGAATTAAAGGGCAGGAAAGGATTAGAAATAAAATAATAAGAGAGATTACTTGAGTGCAATATGTGGATAAGATCCTGATGAGGGGTAGATGGAGATGGTTTGGGCATGCTCTTCGCACTCCCCAAGAGAGATTAGTTAGCCAAACGTTCAGCTGGGCTCCACAAGCCACTAGAAGAATTAGAAGACCTAGGCCTACAGAGCTGGGGACTATGAAGCGTGAAGTAGATGATGAATGGAAAAGCATTGAATTAAAAGGTCAAGAAAGAGACGACTGGAAAGAACTGCATTTTAGATAACTATTAATCTATTTATTTTCTTTAAAAGAAGCCTTTGGGCATGTTTTTTAGAAGATTCTCCAGTATTTTTTTTAAGTAAAGCAATCAAAATTTTGGCTTCCTACTATTCATATTAACTTTATTTAGAATATGAAAGAATTTCATATGGAAAAATAAGATAACAAAAGGAAAAATCTCATTATAATCTACAGGAATGAATACAAAATTATTTACATTTCCATATATTTCTAATTTACAAAAAAAGGAAAAGAATTTGATGATGAGATAATATATATATAAAAAAATCCAGTTGCTTTCAATATTAACAGAGGTATTTAAAATTCTCATGAACTTTTATTGATTAAAAATTATCGTAAAATATTTTAGAATTAAAATAATATCGTACAAAAGTGGTTTACTACTAACTGTTGTTTTAAAGGTCCAAGTATAGAATAAAAAATATGTTTACATTTTTCGAAACCAATGTTAATTTTCAGTCTCCCAGAAGACTGCATATATAAACCTATTAGCTGAGGAAAATTCAACTAAGCAGTAAAACTCGATAATAGGACGTCCTCTCTTTGAATTTCAGCTTCCAGCCAACTACATTAAACCAAATATTTATTCAAAAGCGAAAACTGAAAGAATAAGGCAAAGATTTAATTATATCTTGAAAGGGACGTGAAACTCTGCTCTTGCAAAAAAATTTGCAATACACCTTGAAAGGAGAAATATTATTGACAGAGTTGATTATCCTCCAATCCCCTGATTACGTTCACCCTTTCTCGGCATCACTTCGATATCGAGACCCGAGTAAAGACTAATTGCCGAACGATGAATCAACATCCAGGTGATTGATCTCATCTTTCAAAGAGTAAGAGTTCTTTAACACCACCCTGCCCGGTGATTCCTGTTGAGTAGAGAGAGAGAGAGAGAGAGAGAGAGAGAGAGAGAGAGAGAGAGAGAGAGAGAGAGAGAGAGAGAGTTGGAAGGATTTTGGATGTCTCAAACACTTTTAGTTCATCCGTGGAGACTCCATTTGCTCTTGGGTAGAACGAATCAGTTTAAACGTTTAGAGTTTTTATAATCTTGCCTAACTTATTCTTGAATTCATGCACGGTGTTACTGTTCATTACATCCGCTGGAAGTCAGGTCTATGTATTTGCTATTTATTATGTAAAGAAATTACCACATCGAGTAGCATTGCGTCTTTTCAATTCCAGTTTGTATCCGTTGCTTCGGGACTGATTTGTGCAAAGCAACAAGATGTTCTTGTAGTCTACATTTTTTTATTCATTTCGAGTTTTAAATGCCTCTATTAGCTGCCCCCTTAGTCAAATAAGTTCAAACGTTTCATTCTCTGTCTATAACCCCATTGTCATAGTGTTGGGACAAGTTTGGTGGCCCTAGCTTATACTCGTAATGCTTCCAGTCTATCTATACTTAGAGGCCAAAATTTGAATCCGTATTCTAGATGTGGCAATACTAGTGATGTGTGCAGATGCAATACAATGTTTTTGTTTCTGTATTTGACACATCTCTTTATTTAACCTATTAGTTTCTGTGCTTTCTATTCAACTGTTATGCTATGTTTGGTGAACTTCAAATTTTTGCTAATAATCATGCCGACATCTTCCTTCTGGTCCACAATCTCTATTTCATTACCCAGTAGAGAGTAATCAGTTTGTAGGTTACTATGACCTACAGTCCAGTATGTGCATAACTTTGTATTTCCCACAGTTGAAAGGATTTGTCATTTTCTGGACCATTCTCCAAACTTAATTAAATCCTTTCTTAAGGTTTCTACATCTTTTGAGGTCGTAGCGTTTATGCTCAATTTAGTATCATCGGCAGATTTGGCTATTCTACCGGTTAATTCTAAATCTTTGTCGTTAATGTAAATCAGAATAATAATTGGATAAGAAGAGATCCTTGAGGTACTCTGCTTGTTATAACAGCTGCCAAATCTGAGGCTTCTCCATTGATTACGACCCTCTGTTTTGTGTTGTCTGCCAATCTTTGATCCATTTAGCTCGCCTGGTGCTCTAACTTTAACCTTTAATTTTCTATGAGGGACTTTGTCAAAAGCTTCTTGAAAGTAGCTATATGATGTTTATAGCCCTGCTTTTATCATATATGCTAAAGATGTTGTGGAAAAATTCCAACAGATTTGTCACACAGGAGAGAGAGAGAGAGAGAGAGAGAGAGAGAGAGAGAGAGAGAGAGAGAGAGAGAGAGAGAGAGAGAGAGAGAGAGAGAAAAAAAAAAATAAGGTTTCTTATTATGGTATACACATTTATGGCTCCTCATTCTTACACTACTACAAATAACTCCTTTTTATCATTTCAATTATAAATTTCCCTTTTTGGCAACAATTTAAGAAAAGTTTGATGGATAATTTTTACGGTTTATTATAATTTTAAGGACATGTTTATCCCACATTTTCGGTTGTATTTTTCCGAAGTAAGTCCTCATAGGAAATGAAGTTTTGCTCATACAACATTAGGCGGTAAATCGTTATTTATTGTCACTAATACATATACCATACTCTTGGCATAAAAAAAATGTAAATTAAAAACAAAAATGATTGATAGATATGATAAAATGTTAGGTCGAGTATACTTTACAACAAAATTTCACCTGATATCCCACGAAGGAAAGGGCCGGTCGAAAGTTATGTAGTATATGATAAAAATCATAGGTTAATCATATCTCAATACAGTTTCTATTAAATAGTCCACGTTGTTATACACCATTCTGTATTATTATTATTATTATTATTATTATTATTATTATTATTATTATTATTATTATTATTATTATTATTATTAGCTAAGCTAAAAAACTAGCTTGAAATACAAGATGCCCCAGCATAAGCCCAAAGGCTCCAACAGGGAAAAATAGCCTTGTGGGAAAAGGAATTTAAGAAATAGATAAACTTTGAAAGAATTAATAAACAAATAATATACAATATTTCAAGAACAGCAAAAACATTAAAATATATCTGTCATATATAAACTATGAAGAGAGACTTATGTTAGCCTGTTCAACATAAGAACATTCGCTGCATGTTTGAACTTCTGAAGTTCCACCGATTCAACTGCCTGATTAGGAGGATCATTCCACAATATGGTCATACATTGTATAAAACTTCTAGAATACAGTGTGGTAGAGAGCGTTATGGTGGAGAAGGTATAGCTATGAGACTTACCTTCATGTCTAATATTACGAAGAGCATTGTACTGTCTGAGAAGATCCGAATGGAAAGGATGGTCAATTATGAAAACAGAACGACATGTTATAGATTAATATCTAACTGGGGGATAAGATATTTAATAGACAGCATTTTCTTGTCCAAGAAGTTAAAATGAGATTCGGAACCTGAAGACCAGCCAGGAGAATAATACTAAAAAAAAACAATGTAGAATGAAAGAATTAAAATACTTCTTCAGAGTAGATTAGTCGCGGAAAATCTTTTTCTCAATAAGAATTTTATCTTTTTATAGAACTGAAGAAACACACCGAATTTGCTTGTCAAAAGTAAATAGACTTTCAAGAATCACACCTACAAATTTAAGAGTCGTATAGAGTTAAAGAAACCTTATCAATGCTGAGATCTGGTTGATGAGGAACAACTATCCTCGACCTACTTACAATCAAACTTTGCTTTTTGTTAGGGTTCAATTCATACCCAATATTTTGCACAATGCACTAATTTTAGGTATGTCTCCATTAAGGGATTCAGCTACCATAAATCTACATTCAGGACATGGAAATGAAGCAGGAGAGAAGCATCATCTGTGTATACAACGAACTTGTTTTCTAGGCCAAACCACCTATCATGTGTACATAGTATGATCAGTAGTGTTCCAAGGACAGTACCCTAAGGAACACCAGATATTACATTCCTTTATTTCCTAAGGTGATCATCCATAAAAATTCTTTGGAACTATTACTTAAATATCAAATAATAATGCCAAGAAAAGACTCATCTACTGCCAACTGTTTCAGCTGAAAACAAGGGTATCATGATTATCACGGTCAAAGGCAGAAGTAAATTCAAGGAAAATAATAATAACAACCGGGTCACAATCAGGGATTTCTGCACAGTATTTGGACATTGTAAGAAGGGCATCATATGCTCCAAGACTTTCACGAAAGCCAAATTGCAAACTATGGACCATATGATTACCTTTAACATTTTGCTAAAAGACGTTCAAAAACTTTAGATAATATGGAAGTTATGGTAATTGGGTAGTAATCAACTGGACTAGATTGGGTAGTAATCGGCTGGACTTGAGTTACCACAAACACATTTACATAATGGAGTAACATTACCAATTCACCAAGGAAAAAAACGTCTTCTTGGTAATATGGGGAAAATAACAGATAACTTGGGAACTAAAACAGGACTGAGGAAGATCGAGTTTCTGATAAAATATTCTTATGTATATTCCTACACACATGAAAATGCATGTACAGAGATCTTTACACACCGATATACAGTGTCCCAAAATAATGTATACATTCTTTGACTTTGAATAGATAATAATCTTTTTTTCTATTTCAGATTTGATTTTGGAGCAAGAATGGCGGATACTGGGCTTACATTTGAGCAAAAAAAAAAAATTCTTCTGAAAACATTCCGGAAATGTGAAAATAAAGCTGAAGTGCAAACGATTTACGAGTGAGCTCCACAGAAATGCCCCAACACGCGTCACCATTTCACGAATCGTAGATAACTTTGAGAATCATGAGACCATCCAGTGCATGAGAAAAGGACATTCAGGATGACAAGCCCAATAAAGAGCAACATGTTATTGGTAATGTTCACAATTCCCCACGAAAATCTGTTCGTCAAATGTCACGTGAAACAGGTATCCCAAAATCGAGCGTCCATCGCATTTTGAAGCGTGCGCACCAGAAAACCTAAAACAATTGATGAACTTGGAGGCAATTGAAGAAGAATGTGTTGAGATACCGAGAGAAATGCTACTAACAGTTTGTAGTTCCATATTTTCAGGATGCGAAAAGTATATAGAGCAGAACAGCAACCAGTTTGAACACTTTATGTGAGCTGATCTTTTTTTTGTTTTTTTTTATCATTCTCAAATTGCCCCATGTATCCTTACTTTTTCACCGTGAATTCTCAGAATCTTTAAATGCGCATTGTTTCTCTCCTGTGAATCTTATTCCACGTTAATATCAATAAATTGAACAAGTTGTAACAATCCAAAGAGTGTATACATGATTTGGGACACCCTGTACATGCTTGTACAGTTAAAATCAAAAGAACGCCGACACTCAGGGGAAATCTTTCATCAGATGTCTCTAGTGTTCCCATGACAAAACGGACAAGGAGTTGCTCTTCTTACAACTTCTACGAAATGGGCGGAGCATTTTCAAACCTTAGCGCATCAGACAGTAAAGGGCCGTCTTTGTTAGTAGAAGTATACAAACCTTACAAATCGAGTTGCCATATTTCAATTCTGTATAATCATTTGACGTCTCAACTTTTCAATACAAACACAAAACACACACACATACACACACACACACACACACACACATATATATATATATATATATATATATATATATATATATATATATATATATATATACTATTATTTTTCAATTGCCACTTTTTTCGTAAGAGGGACCAAGTAGACACTTTCCAGGGAAGGGGGGGGGGGGATTCTCCATCAACCCCCCTTTCCCGGCCATTCCGACACTGAGCAAATAGGAAAGTCATTTCTGTTTTAGGGGTTGTGGAGACAGGCTGCTTGTAGACTCATGATACAGCCTGTAAGATATTGTATTATAGCCTGAGATTTATTTGATAACAGTCAATGTTCTAGTAAATTTGGCTAACCTAATTCATTATTAGTTGATTTGTAAAAGATAGCAGCAGTAGAATAAAATAGCTGCTGTTGATGGAAGGTCGATAAGTAACGAAATTTAAGTATTAACTTTGCATAATAGATAATCGATGATGGATATAATAGATACTGATGACTGCAAAGCACCTAAAATACAATCAGAATTTATTATTTCGTATCGAAAATAACTTATATTGAGGAAGATGAGGACGCTATCACATTCTGGCAAAGGGTTTAAAAATTTTGTTTTATTGACGAATCATAGTCTCAGAACGACATAATTTTCAGAAATTTTGTCATGAAACTAAGATATACCTATTTTCCCAAAATGAATTCTCCTATAATTTTTCCTGAAAATATACACGAATAGATGGCATAAGCACGAAATGATTCCCCATTCTAATACCCTGATTGTAAGTTATCAATGATTATATAATTGCTAGTAGCTTTATCTTGAGAAATTAAACAGCTTTGAGATCAAACCAACTTCTTATCAATTTCATGCACAAAGGTCTTATAATCTTGATTCAAATAGGCTTAGCTTTGTATGATAAATTCCTTATTTACAATGATCAAGTGCCCGAATTAGCCCAGCTGTGCGGTGCTAGATGTAGGTCTCTTGACCGGGTAAATTACGCAAGGTAGATGGGCGCTTAACAAGCGAAAAATGAATTACTATCCGGGAAGCTGTAGTTCGGGTTGTTCGAGCAAAAGCTATCCATACCAGCTCCTCAGCCTATCAGGGTATTAGTTAAACCACAATTTCTACAGCTGGTGCTGTGAGTAGGAGAAAGGAAAAACCAAATATTAGAATATCTCGGAAATGAAAGTTTGATTATCCTTTTAATCACTAACTCATACAGCTGAGGAGCGATACTTACGGATTCCTAAATATTTTCTCTCATTCTTTAGATTTTATTTCCTGAGCTTCTTCCTCTCTCCCTCAATTCATCATTTAATATTTGTGTTTCTTTATATCATTATTTATTCATTTATTTATTAAATATTATCTTTAAAATGAATGCCCTTCTACCTCGGTGCTCGTCTTAGGGCGTCAACTGTGGTTCTTAGCTTCTCACTGTGCCTCGATAAAAGAAATCTCTCCCAAGCGGCAGCAGAAACACCTTCACTTGACCATTCCAACTTGGAACTATTTGATACTTGTGTGACACCAAGACAAGATATTCATTAGCTGGATTCCGGAATAAGGCATTTGGAGATCTGTATTTCATTTTCCTCTATCTTAGTTTTTACAATCTCCATCGAAGTAAAAGAAAATTGCATTGTGAAGCATGCTTCCATGAATAAGTGGTGCACCTCAGATTTTTTATACAATATATATCCCATTCCTCTATCATTATTCTAGTTAACGAAAATATCTTAGTCGATTTTAAAGCAACTGGTTAAATTTTCCTACAGAGCATTTAAGGTATATAGAGGAGTATAAAATATAATGATCAAACTATATGCAGCCGGACAAATGTTGGTATACGGATCCTTAAGGAAGCAAATCTTCCACCCACCCAAAAGCAATTATAGTTATTTTCCCCACAAATCACCCATTATTTGGATAAGCGTTTGATTCTAACAAAATAGTCCCGTTATTTATATCCTGTAATAACTATCTCAAATTCAGTTTCGATAATTATCAAGTGAATAAAACACTTACGATAAAGATTGAATTAGCAATGTAGTAAAGATTTAAATATATATGTTTAAGATTTTAGTTTAAATGGCAATGCTAATCTTCCAAGGCCAAGATAGCAGACGGTGAGACGACCAAGCTCAACAATGGGAATGTAAAATAAATGATGAATAAAGGGAAAGTGGCTTAGAGTCTAAAGACTGAAACGGCGCATACCCCTGAATCTGAAAAAAATGGAAAATATTTTACAATAAAGTATTATCAGGTATTACGAAATGTTACATTCAATGAATATCTATAAACTGTAAGTAGTTTTTAGCAGTCAATCTAGAATGTGAAAAATAACGATAAGCTTTTGGGAGCATAATAAAATCATTTTTATTGGAAACCTTGTATAATAATGACAGACAATATTTTGATATGCATAAATGTCTAAAAAGGAGTTTATGTGCTGTTACATTACTTCACTAACTAGAGTAAGCTCAAACTATTTGATCTCTCTCTCTCTCTCTCTCTCTCTCTCTCTCTCTCTCTCTCTCTCTCTCTCTCTCTCTCTCATTTCAATGCTTCCGCTAACAAAGACAGCCGTTTACTGTCTTTGATTCACCAAGGTTGGAGAAGGTTCCGCCCATTTCGTAACATTAGTAAGAGGAGCAACTCGTTGTCTGTTTTGTCATGGGAACACTAGAGACATCTGACGAAAGATTTCCCCTGGCTGTCGGCGTTCTTTTGATTCTAACTGTACATATATAAACATGCATATAATCATTAATATACATATAACCATGTCCACATAAGCTTGCAATTATATACATATTTGTACATATTTACATATCAAGGCATACATACATAAAACAAACAAGTATAGGTATGGCCCGTAAATGAAAATTTAGATAACTTTATTTTATATATTGAATGGCTTGCCACCGTCAATAGATTTTAATGTAGAGTTGGAGAATAATTGTAGCTTTTAGATTGCCCTAGACACAGGTGTAACGATAGATTCAAGTTTCTTGTATATAGAAAGCCTACAAATATCTCTGTATATGTGAATTACTACTCCAATCAAAGTAATCGTAAAGAAATCTGCATTCACTTTTATGTTTTTAAGAACTTTACGAGTATGTAGCCTTGAATATATTGATGTTGAAATAAATGAAATAAGGCCTATAATTAGGAAATTGAAGTACCATGAAATTGGTAAGTATAACCGGGAAAACTATTATACACAAAACTTACTTGTTCTGTCATATAGCGATCCTTTTAAAGATATACCCCTATTTTTAACGGCATTAATTCATCATTTAAGAGCACTAACAGAATGAAAATAGCTCTCATAATGAATTTCCCTGACAGTACCAAGTGATGTGTACATTGTATCCCATTTAATTTATGTGAAAAATTCTATATTGGTCAAACAGGTAAGGCCCTCGAAAATAATTTTGAACACCATATGAAGAGTGTCAAATATGCTTAAGATATATTGCATGTTTATATATTTGTGCAAGCATGTACAGTATATGGGAGAGTGTGAATAGGTATATGCATTAGCATCCTTGTAAGTATATAAGTATATATATATATATATATATATATATATATATATATGTATATATATATATATATATATATATATATATATATATATATATATATATATATATATATATATGTATGTATGTATGAATAAGCTTCTGTATTTACATGGATAAGGTTTTCAAACATTGTTAGAGATAAACGCATATTAATTAATATAGAGAAGTTTTATCGGAAGGTCTAAAAGTAAAATCACCTAACATCCAAAATGACCCTTTTATTTTCCTGATTACTCATACACAGCTGCATCTCCTCCTACATCTATTGACACAAAGGCCTCTACACACATACATGGCGTTTTACTTTAATTTCCCATAGCCCGAAATGGTATTTACTTAAAACTTATAATACACCATGAGATATATGGAGAAAAACTTCTTTAGGAGGGTTAATTGCCTTAACAACTGTCACAGAATAGATGTGTTGTTTGTCGTATCATCCAGTTCATTATTATTATTATTATTATTATTATTATTATTATTATTATTATTATTATTATTATTATTATCATTATTATTATTATTATTATTATTATTATTATTATTATTAATATTGGTTTAATTTCATTATTATTATTATTATTATTATTATTATTATTATTATTATTATTATTTATAATAATAATAATAATAATAATAATAATAATAATTATTATTATTATTATTATTATTAATTGCTAAGCTATAACCCTAGTTATATAGAATGTTATAAGCCCAGGGGCTCCAACAGGGAAAAGAGCTCAGTGCGGAATAATAATAATAATAATAATAATAATAATAATAATAATAATTATTATTATTATTATTATTATTAATTGCTAAGCTATAACCCTAGTTGGAAAAATAGAATGTTATAAGCCCAGGGGCTCCAACAGGGAAAAGAGCTCAGTGCAGAAGGGAAACAAGGAAAAATAAAATATTTTAAAAACAGTAACATTGAAATAAATATCTCTTATATAAAAAATAAAAACGTTAGCAAAAAGGAGAGAAAGAGATATAAGATAGAAAAGTGTGCCCGAGTGTACCCTCAAACAAGAGTACTCTAACCCAAGACAATGGAAGTCGATGGTATAGAGGCTATGACACTACACAAGACTAGAGAACAATGGTTTGATTTTGGAGTGTCCTTCTCCTAGAAGAGCTGCTTACCATAGCTTCAGAGTCTCTTCTACCATTACGGAAAAAGGCTACTGAACAATTACAGTACAGTAACCCTTTGCTTGAAGAATTGTTCGGTATTCTCAGTGTTGTCAGGTGTATGAGGAGAAAAGAGAATGTGTAAAGAATAGACCAGAATATTCGGTGAGTAAATAGCCAAAAGGAAAATAAACTGTAACCAGAGAGAGAGAGAGAGATCAAATGTAGTACTGCCTGGCCAGTCAAAGGACCCCATAACTCTCTAGTGATAGTATCTCAAGGCCATTTCTGGTGAAGGATACAGTAGGCGAACACTGATTAAGCCAATATTCCTATTAATATGTCATGTATTCGATTATTATGTTTTTACCGAGTTCATTAATGTTAGAGTTGGAAGGCACATACTAGACCCAGATAATCTGTGTAGAAATTATGACAAAGTTTTTATTCTAACTATTTTGACCGAAGAGTAGACTCTATTTTGCTTTCGTAGGTCAAAGGTTGGTAAATTATGTACTAGGACAAAATCCCCCTATGGACAAAATCTTCTCAAGGACAACATCGCCCCATAGGAATCCCCCCTAGTACAAAATCACCTGAATAAAATAAAAGGCCAAAACCCCTGAACCAAATTCATCCCTATAAATGAAAATGTAAACAAACATTCACAGTGGTAATTTTATTGTTTACATTTTTTTAATCAAAATAATAGCACAGTCGTTAGCTTGTTATTTTCATCGAAAAGTGGAAATTGTTGTATGAAGGACTCATTTACGTGAAAAGGAAAACTTTGTCAAATGGTATGGTGCCTTGCGAATGTGAAAGATGGAGAGCAAAGGCCTAATACAAAGGAATGGTGACAGTGTAATAAGGTGTGATGATAAGTGAGTGGAAGTCCTAACCAACCAGCGTTTTTCCCCCTTCGTGCTACGCACATATAAGTGGGGAAAACCCTGACACCTCGCTAAACCCTGCAAACAATAGCACCCTTTAGCAGCCTGAGCAATCTGTGTGATTGTGTGATACAAGCACTGTGACTAGTCTACATAAGAATTCTCAGAAACGGGAATCTTTCAACCAACCATAGACGTTACTCAATCCCACTTTTCCAGAGGGTATGGGAATGCAACAAATATATATCTCTAAACCAGGTTACTCGAGGGAAATAGTTTCACCTGCAGACAGAGGAGGCCAGCTTACAGAGTACTGTAGGTGCTGTTCCACCAGAGAGGGGAAGGTGAAAGAAAGCAAAAGCAAGACATTATTGTCATTTATCTCAGACTTAATCCCAGATAACTATGCCCTCCACCATCTGCTACTTGTCCATCAAGGAGAGTAAGGTGTTTAAACAATTTGTTGTGTAGCCATCAAAGGCCCAATGGAGAACATTTCCATGTTCCAGTGGGTAACGTCTTGCAGTAAGTAGGTGGTGAATCTCGTCTGACGCTTCCACACACATGCTTGTAGGAACGCTAAAGATGTTTATTGAACGCTGGGACGTATCTAGGCCCCTAACATCCTGAGCTCTGGCTCGTCTTGTTTGTGGAGGAGAATCAGGGTTCAATGCTCTGTCTACGACCTTGTGAATTCAGGCGGAGATTGTGTTCTTGGTCATCCTCCTCTTGACCTTCCCCGTGCTGACAAAGATGCTAACATTTGGGGGCGATCTCCTGTAGTTCTCTTGGTGTAGAACTTCAAACTCCTCCCTAGAAAAAGCAGCATTCGGTCTGGATCATCAGTTACATCACGAAAACTCCCAATCCGGATAGGCCCAAATCTAGGATCCGCTACTCCTGGATTTTCAGTCTTAGTGATAAGCTCAGAGATGAATCCAAGCATTAGGGGAGACCCGGGCTAGTTGGCTACAGGGGTAAATTAACACAGTTGCAATATTTCATATGTTTGACAATAGATTGTTCTGATATCAATGCCACGTGATCATTACATGTTTGTTCAGTTACCAAGAAAATTGCAGTCAGGATACTGTGTGGGAACGTGCACTTGTAAGTTTGATTTTGCTCAAGTCAAGTAAAATCTGAGTAATTACTTCTCTTTGTTGAAACATTTACTAAATTACTTGACATGCTGAATGGTTTCTTGCTAAAATATCGCTCGAAATATGGGAATGATTTGACAGTAATATTAAGCTTTCAAACAGTTGGGTTATTTGTTAGATACCATTCTAATAAAAGTTTCTAGGTTGGGGCATGTTGGCACAGGAAGAACGGGGCAAGCTGGCACTTGCCCTGCATACATATTCTTTATTCCTGGACATTAAAAATTTAGACAATATTACAATATTTTTTTCTTATTTGACTCTCAGACATGGTAAAAAAAAAAAAAAAAAAAAAAAAAAAACTAAGTCTCAACTCCACTGGAAATTAGGTGACCTAGAGTATGCTGATGATGCTGTCATCATTAGCAGAACACCACAGAATTGGCAAACCTCCCTTACCAGAATGCATGAAATATCTTATGAGATTGGGCTCAAGATAAATAGAAGGAAGACACATGATGAGAACAAGATATTCAATGGAAGATGATAAATCATTTGAAGAAGGAAGAATTAATTAGGTGGAATCATGTCGATATTTAGGAGCTATTATCTCTAGTAAAGTATCTTTAGAATTTGAGTTTAATGGAAGATTAAAAAAGGCCACTCAGACTAAGGCTAGGTTAAGTAAAATTTGGGAATCAAATCCCCTGAAAATACATATAAAAATTCAGGCTATATATAAATGTAGAGAGATAAATGCTACTGTACGGATATGAGTCGTAGTATAACACTGAAACAATATCCAACAGATTTTGGATATTTGAGAACAAAGCCCTTTAAAGATCACCGAGAGTTAAATGGCAAGACAAGGTTAGAAATTAAACTATAAGAGAGATTACTCGAGTTCCATGTGTGGATGAGATCATGGTGAGGGGTAAATGGAGATGGTTTGGGCATGTTCTTTCCATTCCTCAAGAGAGATTAGTTTACCAAAGTTTCAATTGGGCTTCACGAGGCATCAAAAGAGTTGGAAGACCCAGGCCTACAAGGCTGAGGACTATGAAAAGTGAAGTACATGATGAATGGAGAAGTACTGATTTAAAAGCTCAAGATAGATACAACTGGCGAAATCTAACCGAGGCTCTTTGCGTCAATAGGCGTGGGAGGAGATGAAGATGATGATGAGATATATATATATATATATATATATATATATATATATATATATATATATATATATGTGTGTGTGTGTATGTATGTATGTATGTATATATATATATATATATATATATATATATATATATATATATATATATATATATATATATATATATATTGATCGCTCTTTCTTGTCTCTTAGTGTCATTCTCATCATCATTCTTTCCATGGCTTATGTTCTAAGGCTTTAGTAAGGCTCCAAGTTTCCAATGCATAAGTTAATACTGGTAGGACAATCACATTAAATATTACTATTTTTTTTTCAGATAAAGTGGGATTTTACTTTTCATAATATCCTTTTTTACTAAAAACTCTCCATCCCATGATTATCCTTCTTTTAATTTCTGTTTCGCATCCTGGGGAAACACTTACTGTCTGTCCTAATTACATATATTTATCAACAATCTCTAAAAGTTTGTTCATAACTCATATTTGTTGTCTCTTTGCAATTTCATTGAACAATATACTAGCTTTACTGTTTATTTCTTTACTCAAATCTTCTATCATCTTTCGTAATTCTTCCCATGATTCACTTAACACAATTATGTCTTCTGCAAATCTTAATTGTTAAGGTATTCCCCATTAATATTATTATTATTATTATTATTATTACTTACTAAGCTACAACCCTAGTTGGAAAAGCAGTATGCTATAAGCCCAGGGGCTCCAACAGGGAAAATAGCTCAGTGCGGAAAGGAAAAAAGGAAAATAAAATATTCTAAGAAGAGTAACAACAATAAATATCTCCTATATAAACTATAAAAACTTTAACAAAACAAGAGGAAGAGAAATAAGATAGGAGAGTGTGCTCGAGTGTACCCTCAAGCAAGAGAACTCTAACCCAAGACAGTGAAAGGCCATGGTACAGAGGCTATGGCACTACCCAAGACTAGAGAACAGTGGTTTGATTTTGGAGTGTCCTTCTCCTAGAAGAGCTGCTTACCATAGCTAAAGAGTCTCTTCTACCCTTACCAAGAGGAAAGTGGCACTGAACAATTACAGTGCAGTAACCCCTTGGGTGATGAAGAATTGTTTGGTAATCTGTGTTGTCAGGTGTATGGGGATAGAGGAGAATATGTAAAGAATATGCCAGATTATTCAGTGTGTATGTAGGCAAAGGGAAAATGAACCGTAACCAGAGAGGAGGATCCAATGTAGTACTGTCTGGCCAGTCAAAAGACCCCATAACTCTCTAGCGGTAGTATCTCAACGGGTGGCTGGTGCCCTGGCCAACCTACTACCATACAATTTCCTAATCTAAATTCTTTAAAACTTCTTCTAGGCATGCTGTGAATAATCTAGGAGAGATAGGGTCTCCCTGTCTAACTCCTATCTTAATTTGAATTTTCTTGCTATCTCTATGTAGTTTTAGAATAACTGTACTTTCTGTACAGATATCTTCGAGTGTTTTGATATACAATTCTTCTATTCCTTGTTTTTGAAGTGCTTTCACTACTACTGGGTTTTTGAGAGAATCGAAAGCTTTCTTATAAATGCTATATATGGTGGTTTCCATTAGCTGGTTAATTACATTAACTTGTTCAGTTGTTGAATACCCACTTTTAAAGACTGCCTGCTCTTTTGGTTGATTAAAGTATAGCTCTCTTTCTATTCAGCCTAAAATGATCTTTGTAAATATCTTGTATATTACGAAGAGTAAACTTAGCGGGGCGGTAATTTTCCAGGTGTTTTGTGTCTCCCTTTTTGTAAATTAGTATAATGCTAAAGTTTTCCCAAGCTGTAGGTATACAGCATTCTTGCAGACATCTGGTGTAGAGTTCAAGGAGTTTTAATACTATGAAATCGGATGCATCTGTTATTAAATTAATTTTTAGGCAATCCTCTCCTGCTGCTTTGCTCTTTAATGTTTTCTTTACTTCTACTTTTACGCTTAGTACCGCTTCAAGTGTTTAATTATTTCTATTGGTGACGCTATTTCTTATATTACTATTGTATAAAATTGTATAGAAATTCTCTGTAATTTTTATCACTTCATCAATATTTTGGATACTATTTCCATCTGTATCTTTTAAAGCAAGCTTCTGTTACTTTTATTTTTCACCTCTTATCTATCTTTCCATTTATCTATTTATGTATCTATATGTGAATTACCTAATATATATATATATATATATATATATATATATATATATATATATATATATATATATATATATAAATATATACAGTATATATATATATATATATATATATATATATATATATATATATATATATATATAAAACGTCTAAGGTTGGCCAAGGACCCAGGCACCCGTTGGGATACTAAAGCTGGAGAGTTATGGGGTCCCTTGGCTGGCCAAACAGTACTACATTTATTCGTTCTCTCTTGTTACGGTTCATTTATGCCTTTACCTGGACACACACCGAATAGTCTGACCTATTCTTTACACATTCTCTTCTGTCCTCATGCACCTGACAACATTGATATTACCAAACAATTCTTCTTCACCCAAGGGGTAACTGCACTGTAATTGTTCAGTGGCCACTATCCTCTTGGTAAGGGTACAAGGGACTCTTTAGCTATGGTAAGCAGCTCTTATCAGAGAAGGACCCTCTTCTGTTCTCGATTTGTTGAAGTTTTTAAAGTATATATAGGAGACATTTATTTCAATGTTAATGTCCTTAAAATATTTAATTTTTCCTTGTTTCCTTTCCTCACTATGCCTAGCATTCTGCTTTTCCAACCAGGTTGTAGCTTAGCAATATATATATATATATATATATATATATATATATATATATATATATATATATATATATATATATATATATATATATATATATATATATACATACATAATATATATATATATAATACACATATTTATTTCCTTTTTAAGGGATTTCATTACTGCTGAAGTTTTGACAGAATGAAAAGCTTTCCCACAGTCTATAAATACTATGCATGGTGGTTTTTCATAGTCTGGTGTTTTTCCATTAGCTGGTTAATTACATGCATATTGTTAGTTGTTAAATACACAATTCTAAAACCTTGTTGAATACGAAAGCAAACTAATGAAGGGGACGTGGGCAGGACGATGGATAATAGATGGACAAAAAGAATAACAGATATATATATATATATATATATATATATATATATATATATATATATATGTATATATATATATATATATATATATATATATATATATATAAGTAAAATAAAAGACTAAGAATTTTTTAATTTGTGTACTGCTTTTCGGCGTCATATCTGAAGCCTATCCCAAAATAATCCTCTCCTATTAGGAGAAGTAAATGGATTGCTTATGATTTTCATATAAAGCGTTATCTAATTAACTGTCGATATTTTGGTTTTATTATTATTATTATTAATTGTTTCTGCGAGCAAACGACACTAAATAAACAGCCGCAACGACTGTGAGTTCAGACAAGGTGTTGGCAACTTCCTTAGTTTTTGTTGAATTGGTGGAAAATGTTTTGCGACAATCAGCAGTAAACATAAGATATAGCAAGCTGAAGGCAACATGTCTTTTGGTTGAAATCTACATTCAACATTTTGTCCGTGTTGCCTCTGTGGAATTGCGCCTTTGAATTCACAGATGCCAACATAAAAAAGAACCAAAGAGGACGTTTCTTATTCCAATTAAAACAGTTTGATACTAAAAAAGACGACTCGCTGGATGTAATGAAATGTGGAAAATGTATTGTTTGTAGATAAAACATATTTCTAAGGGATTTGTGGGGACACAAGTGAGTTACACCTCATTCTGAGAGAGAGAGAGAGAGAGAGAGAGAGAGAGAGAGAGAGAGAGAGAGAGAGAGAGAGAGAGAGAGAGAGTCAATTTAACTTTTATGGTGCATCGCAGCAATTGCCAGAAAATCCGGTCCATATATTTCCCATAAACAAACTTTTTATCCCCCCCAAAACGACAAAATAACTTTTAATTTGCCCATCCAATGATAAAACATTGAAATACAGACACAGGCCCTGTTAGAACTGACGTTTGAATAGTAAAATTCCAAAATTTAATTCAAAGGATATCTGAAGTTGGATAATTTGTCTCTCTCTCTCTCTCTCTCTCTCTCTCTCTCTCTCTCTCTCTCTCTCTCTCTCTCTCTCTCTCTCTCTCTCTCTCTCATATATATATATATATATATATATATATATATATATATATATATATATATATATATATATATATATATATATATATATATATTCCTACGTTTGGTCTTGAGTAAATGAATGAAATTAGATGTAACATCGCAATTTTATCCGTCTTATTTTATTCGCCTACATGGATTCCAATACCTCGGCTGCAATAGCTCTGTTTTCACCAATATGATTGTTGGATCTATGACAAAAATGTTTGAGTTGCTCTGCTGTCAGGCCGATTGGCACTACGGTCTACACAAAAGCCAACGTCTTCTTAAAGTAGGCAACCGTGCTTAGCCCTAAGGAAAATGAGAAAAAAAAATAGTTATTTGAAGAAGTTCCCTTTTTGAGGACTGAATGTGCTTTACAAGTAATATTGCTAGGTATTGCCTAATATTCGTGTAATCAAAATTATTCTTGGTTAATTGATTTGAGATTTTCTGGCATCCTAACATCTAAGTTTATTGACGCCTATATAATTTATTATTAATAAAGAATAAAAAAAATATTCAATTAATACATAAGGGCAAAGATGTCATTTCAAAATTTAAATAGCTTTCAGAGGACCTGCTTAAGAAATAAAGCTAAAACTACCACTACCATGGTAGGACACATAATGTCCAAGAATCTTGGCAAGGATGAACCTGCCATCCTAACCCTGAGCCTCAAACAGAGGCTATGGCACTACCCAAAACTAGAGAACAATAGTTTGATATTAGAGTGTCCTTCTCTGAGAAGAGTTGCTCATCTATATAAATGGGAAAATCGGTCAACAAATGCCTCACTGTCAAGGATACCAAACAGTCGTCACAATATGGCTGGTATTGGCCAGTAAGTAGAAATTCATGTGTCAATCAAGTGTGACCAATGTGGAGACCATAAAGAGACGTCTCCTACTTTCAGGGCATCACGTTATACCTCCAAGGAGATATGACATTTATTCCTCTCATATTAACTCCATCTAGGTTATCCCAATGCTGTTGTTAATTATTAAAAAATAATTTCTTGATGGTATGTATAAAATCATTACAGGGATGCAGCATTCTTTGCCAGTAAGTCTGCCTTTTTCATTTCCACACACCAACATGTGCTGGAACCCATCATAATCTAACTGATATACCTTTATGTCCAATAATAAAAAGCCATTCCGAAACCTTTACAACTAAAGGGTAACTGGAATTAAAAACGTCTTAAGCTTGAAGGACACTGCTTGCATCCCTAAAAATAACATTCCCCTTCTTCTCCGACTCTATTTTCTCCATAACGGTTAATATGCCATACAGTTTGGCAGTAAATATGGAAGCTGTTAGAGGAAGTGCACCTCTACAATTAAAAGCATTACTATATACTCCATATCCAAAGCAGGCATCAGATTTGGAGCCATCAGTATACATAAAAGTTGATTTCATATGTTCTGTAACATGTTCCATGAAAATATACTTTGCTTCTACGTGTCATATTCTTTTTAACACCAATAAAATATTTATAAAATGATATCTCTGGTAATTTCCTTGGAGGGGTTGATGATATCTTATTAATTGTTTCACCCAAGAACCATAAGGTTGAGGAGATTTTGGGTGCGAATCAAAGTATGCTGAGTGTTTTACAAGGCTTGCAGTCTGAAAGGCTAAAGAATTAGGGAGTCTCTGCAGCCTTAAACAATACCGAATAATAGAAGACTTTCGGCAAAGGTCTAAAGGTAACTCTCCAGCGTCAGTAGGGAGGCTTGGGATAGGTGAAGTTCTAAACGTTCCTGTGGCCATGTGATACAGTATGGTTTATAAAATCTAAAATTATTAGTCGTCTTGGGGTGACTGAGGAGTATATTTCACACCCATAACTAATTTTTAGAAAAATTAATGACTTCTATAACTTTAAAATAGTGTTGCAGTTTGCCCCCCATGATGTATGGGACAAAGCTTTCAAATGATTTAGAGCCTGAAGACACTTTACTTTTAAATCTTTCAAACGAGGAACACATGTCAATCTATAATAAAATATCTATCCTAAAAATCTAGCCTCACTTACACATGAGATCCATTGACATCTGAGGTCAAAATCTACTCAACCATCAAATGTACTCCCCAAATGTGATAAAAATGCATAACAGTAGTTTTGCTTGTTGAAAACTTAAATCCATTCATATCAGCCCACTGAATAATTTTGTATATTGAGATTTGTAGTTTTCTCTCCACCCTTGACATTCTAGATCAAGCAGATAATATGGAGAGATCGGTTCTAGGACATTTGCGTACTGGACGTTTGCGTCCCGGACAGTTGTGTCCCGGACAATTGCGTCCACGGACATGTGCGTCCCGGATATTTGCGTACCTGTATGTGTGTTTTACTGATTCTATAAAGCTTTTCATCTTTACCTTTACTCTACACTTTTACACAGTAATTTTATTTATACCTTTATCCACCATGAATATGCATATGTTTTAATAGCATCAAATAATTTAGATTCTTAATTCATACTTTGGCAATAATTATACCTATAGCCATACTGGATACGAAAGAACATATATATAGACATCAATATTTCATTTGGACGTTTTATTATTTTATAAAAACTTTATAAAATGGAAAATTTTTATATATATATGTATACACTATAAATTTTCTATATACAAGTCTAAAAAGTTTAGGTTATATTTTTTCAATAATGACTTACGATGGCTACTTTTAAGTTCATACCTAAAAGGTATGCATATTTTGAGCAACGTCTCGTAAGAAAGATAGTCTACTTTACTTTTCCTCCGCCATAGCTTCTTCTTTCATTAGGGCGTCAATTAATTTCCAAATGGAGGGGTGATGACATGTTATAGAATTCTGAATTGTGTTATGCCACCCTTCTAAACTATCATTAGACCTCGGCAAGTCATCAGCTATTCGGTCATGAACATTCCACGATGAAATTGAGAAAGTTGGTTGAATCCTATGCCCACTCCAACAACTGAGGTTGATCTGCCATGAATAAAAAGTCTCTTCTGCTTCTAGAGAAACCAGGAATTGCTTTCTAAAGGTCTACGTAAATAAGAAAGTAAAATCATAGATAACTACAGTAATTCTAATTTCTGTACCTCACTGGTTTTATGCCATATATCTTATTTACATTAATTAGTAGTTCTGTAATAGAGCAATAACATGCATACATACATACATACATACTTACTTACATACATACATACATACTTACTTACTTACATACAGACATACAAAGAGACACAGTTACTTCCATATCTCTTAACAAATATTACCTGGTCACTAAAAACAAGTACAGGTACGCAAATTTTCGGGACGAAAAAGTCCGGGGACGCAATTGTCCGGGGACGCAATTGTCCGGGACACAACTGTCCGGGACACAAATGTCCGGGACGCAAATGTCCAGTACGCAATTGTCCTACCACCGGAGAGATCATCTACAAATAATGATGAGAGAATATCTTTGGGAATGATGGAGGCTATCCCATTAATGGCTAGTGCAAATAGGATTACACCCAGCACACTTTCCTGGGAAACTGCGTCTTCCTGACATTTCCTCTCTGATACAATCCCCCACCCCCCCACCCCCACCCCCCCTCTTACTTAAAATAATCTATGTGAACCAATAATTGAATAAACAATAATAGATTTCCTCTCAATCCCAATTTATGACTGATTTTAAGCATACCATCTCCATGCAGTATCATATGCCTTTTCAAGGTAAAAAAAAAGAAAAAATCTGTTACATGGTGCTGTTTGGAAGCTAAGGCTTCACAAATAGAGGATTCCAAATCCAGCATCTTCTCCATGATCTTACATAAAAGAGATGTCAATGCAATTGGTCGATAATTTCCATCTAAAACCTTATCCTTACTGGGTTTTAAAAAGGCTAAAATAATGGCTAGTTCCCAAACACTTTGAAAACTATGATCATGCCTTATTCTGTTAATAATGCTTAAAATAAATAACTTGGCATTAACAGGTTTAATCATTGCATATGGATTTCCATCGTGTCCAGGGGATATATCATTACACATAGCAAGGGCGGAATCAAATTCTCTTTTGGTAAAAGGAGAATTGTATGACTCTTCCCTTCCTGTTGCAAAATTTTGAATTTTCTCTGCAATGCTCCTAAACTGGTGACCAGGAGCTGCTTCACACTTGCATGGTACATTGGAGAAATGATCAGCTAGGGCATTGCTAACCTCAGTAGCTCCAGTCATATGCTGTCCATTAACCTTCAACACTGGTGGTGGGCTGGGGGTGAATTTGCCTGCTATCTTTTTTACTCTCCTCCACACAAAAGATGGTGGTGTTCTACTGTTAATAGCAGAGACAAAGGACAACGAAGACTGGCGGCGCATAGCTTCTATCATAGCACGACAGAACTGTGTTCCATATTTCTTGTACATAATTAAATTCTCCTCGGTCTGAGCAATCGAGTTAAAGACCTTCTTATGGCTCTGTGCAGGGCAGTTAGTTCTGAAGACCACCAGGGGACTGGTCATCGTTTGAATAAGCCTGTTGTTTTGGGAATTGAGTTGACTTCTGCTGTATGAAGGGTTCCATTCAGTAAGTCTATGGCATCATCAATATTCTCAAACTGTTCTGCATCCGCTTCAATTTCGCTTACCTCATGAAATCTATCTCAGTCCCCCTTGTCAAGATTCCATCGTGGTGATCTCTGTAAAGGTGGACCATTGTTGGTGCTTATAATGATTGGTGCATGATCCCTATTCTGGTATTCATCAAATGTACTCCAATCAAAACTGAAATGGCAATTAGAGCTTGCGATTGGTAGGTCAATGCATGACAAGGTACCTGACTGAATATAAAAGTGTGTGGGCTCTCCTCTATTACGTGGTCCTACATCTTCATTTTCCACAATTG
This sequence comes from Palaemon carinicauda, assembly GCF_036898095.1. Classification (NCBI taxonomy): domain Eukaryota; kingdom Metazoa; phylum Arthropoda; class Malacostraca; order Decapoda; family Palaemonidae; genus Palaemon; species Palaemon carinicauda. The sequence continues at coordinate 89,129,285 of NC_090744.1, read as the reverse complement.
ACGATATAATGTTGCCCCTTGTGCTTGCTAAATCATCGACCCTTAAATGTTTTGTCTACTATTAAAATCCCTCAAGAAGAGAAAATGTTGAAGGAGTTGTTGAATCACCTGTACTAAATCATTATACGACATTTTGGCATTAGGAGGCAAATAAATAGAGAAAATTGTGTATTTTCTCCCTATATCAAATGGAACAACCACTGCCTGCAGGGGGCACAAATGGGTAAAAGATATTTGGGGAGCATCTCGGCAAACGTATGTAAGACTTCCACCATGAGTCCCTGTTTGTTGATCCCCATATGGTGTCCCATAGCTAACATACTCTTAAAGACATGGAGTCTTAGCATCAAACTTGCTCTCCTGTAGACATACAATTATAAGGGAGTGCTCATGAATGTGGAGCTTAAATTCCTCTCATTTGGCCCTTAAACCCTAACAATTCCACTGCAAAATGGAGGAGAAAACTATGGATGAGATCTTCCCATTAGCAGTTTTAGATTTAATACAATTTACTTTAGGTTTCTTTAGAGAGTGTCTTGATGAATTAAGTTTTACATTTGCCTTTTCAATGTACTTTTTACCTAATTCTTGAGGGGGATGGTGAACCTTAACCTGAATTTTTTATTTATTTGTTTGTTGAAGGGTCACCATCTTTTTCAGATAAAATATTGTACCTATTTGCAATAGTTATTTTTGCTTTTCTCGTTGAAGGGGAGGGATGGTGGCCTCCCTATTTTTAAATTGAAATATAGAGATCCATTAGGATTATGCACCTCCATTATGGCAGGTGCATCCAATAGCTCTCTAGCATGGGATTCTTCCCCTAAATCTGACAATGATGCTACCCAAGATGAAGCAGAGGTGAAGCAGATTTAGAGGAAGGAGGTGGTGCCTTTTTGATGAGTGGCACCAAATATAAAGTATGAGGAATGATAATAGCCTTGGGAGGTAATTAAGCAAATGATGCTTTACATTACCTGGGTTAGATGGTGTTGTAATTTTTTCTTTATGGCCTGCATTCTTAGATTGTAAGGCCTTGGCATAACTTTTGGTTTTTCTTAGAAGTCCCCTAGCATATCCTACATTGATATGCTCTGCATCTGACTTCTGAACAGCAGTTTCTTCTATTTCATAATTTAGACATTTTTTTATTAGTAGTTTTATGATTTTGGCTACAATTAGTGCACTTTGAAATAGAAGCGCAGGGTCCATGCTTAGGATCGGAACAATTTTTGCAGGTCTTTTCATATTTTGCATACTCTTGATGGATGATCAAAATATTGCAATTATAGACACGAACTGGAATCCTTCTATTTTCAATGTATACATGAGAGGGTACATCATAGTCTTGAAATGTTAAAATAATATAGTGATTCCTGGAATCTTATGACCCTTCCATATTTCTCTAGGGCACATATCAAATATTTCTTCTTCTTTAAATTCATAAAGATCTTTGTAAAAAATAACACCTCAACTATAACTGAAATTCAAATGCGCCTTGACATCTACCATTAAATTTTCTTCTATTTTTATATTATTTAGCCATATAGACTGTGCTCTAGATTTGGCATGAATTAGAATGGACTTCTTGCCAAATCTAGAAATGTCTCCAAGCTCTATAGTTTCTACTTTCTGTTGTATTAGTTTACTAAATTACTAATAGTTGAATTCTTCTCTCTTTGACGCTACTATAATCCACATTGGTGGTTTAGGCTTTCTTTCATTCATTAAGTTTATTTTGGGTCCACAGACTCATTTTAATGCCAGTCACTAGGGCGATATATGTCCAGGTTTCTTGGAGCAGAAAAACATATTGCTCTGGTAATCTGGCTATTATCAATTTTCCTTTTTTTTAGAATTTATAAACTTCTTTAAAAGCCTCCTTCTGACTATCAAAGCAGATCCATTACTCCCCTTTTTCATCTTCTTCCCTAAAATTCATAGTTATTTCAGTTATCTTACCATAAGCGTTAAAAGCCATCCACAATGCTTCATAATGACAGCTTACCGGTAAATTGCATATATGAATGACTTCTAATTTCTGAACATTGGAGTGGTCCTTTTCCGTTCTTAAGACACCAATAGAATTTTCCCTAATAGAATTGCCAGAGGGGGAGTCAATGCGGGGATTTTCTTTTTTGGTTGTTGATGTTGGTTTTGTTGGTTTACCTGCTTGAGAATTTTAAGAAAGTATCATACGTTGGAAAAGAAATTTTCATTCTCCACTATCGGCACAATGAGATTATACTTCCCATATGGTCCATTCCATACCCTACCCGAAGGATAGCACCAAAACAGATATAGAGCCACAGGTGTAAGCTAAACCCGGCTGTTAGGACTGAGACCAAGATAATCTGGAATTGTCCTCCCCTTATCTGTAATGCTGGGCTTTCAGCCAGAAGCCAAGACTCCCACCTCAAGGATTGGATCCCCCCCCCCCCCCTCCATTCCGATGGCCCAACCCTTGAGAATAGTTCCGCCAAGAAGTACAAACCATCTTCAGGATGGCTGAGATCATCCATTACTCTTACTTATAAGCAGGCAGTAATAACGCATGTGGAAATATCCAAGCTATTTAAATAGCAAAATGAAAATAAATAAATAAACAAATAAATGAATATATATATATGCATATATATATATATATATATATATATATATGTACATATATATATATATATATATATATATATATATATTATAATATATATACAGAAAGGTAAGTCAAAAAGTTCCCGGAAAAATTTAATATAGAAATACCAACATAATTTTTCTATATATCTACCGTCTAACTCTATACACTTTTCAGGGCGCTGTTTCCAACTCTGTAACCCCTCTTTATAGAAATTTTTAAGGCCTTTCCATTAAACCATGTTGAAGCTACATGTTTAGCAGCATCCAGAGATTCAAACCGGACTCCTTTAAGTGTTCCTTTAGTTTTGGGAACAGGAAAAAATCTAAAGGAGCTAGATCAGGACTATAGGGGGGATGTGGAAGAGTTTCCCACATAAATTTTCGTAGGAGTTCTCTTGCAACCCTTGATGAATGTGCAGGTGCGTTATCATAATGGAACAAAATTCTACGGTGCAGCTATCCCTCGACGTTTTTAGCCATTGCAGTCTTCAGTTTTCGCAAAACCTCTTTGCAGTTGTTCCCAGTGATTAACTTTTGTCCTTCAAGTAAATCAATCAAAATTAATCCTTTGGAATCCCAAAACACTGTTGCATAACCTTCTGAGCAGATTTCGCCACTTTGAACTTCACTGGTGCACCTGAACCTCTTGGTAATTGCTTTGATTGAATTTTACTTTCTGTGTCATATTGATGGATCCAAGTTTCATCTCCAGTAACAATCCGGTCAATAAACTCAGATTCATTTGATTTAATCTTTGTTAAAACTGCCAGAGAAAGTTCAGCTCTTTGATGTAGCTGGTCTTTGTGCAAACGCTTTTGGGACCCAATGTGCTGAAAGTGTACTCAAACCATGTTTTTCATTTAGAATTGAAAATGCTGAACCATGGGAGATCCCAGTCTCATTAGATCTCATGATAATAGTAATCCGACGATCTTCATCCACTAGATTCTCCACCAAAGCCACGGTTCTTTCATTTGTTGCAGTCAATGGTTGTCCATTTCTTGGGTAGTCTTTGAGGTCCTCCCAACCATCCTTAAATCGCTTTATCCAATCATAAACGACTGATTTAGATGGAGAAAAATCTCCATAAACTTGTTGCAAAGTTTCAATAATTTTTCCTGGTTTCCAATCAAGCTTGGTCAGGAACTTAATGTTAGCTCTGACCTCAAAATTTTGGTTTTCCATGCACCCAATAAATTACTTTTCTGAAGCAGATATTAACACCACGGTAGCAAGAGGATGACTGAGGTGATTAGTCTATATGGATCACTACATCACAGATAATTGTTTACCAAGTAATTAGGTTGTATCATTCCTGTGTAAATACATAATTCAACAATTTTCCTGGAACTTTTTGACTTACCCTCGTGTGTGTGTGTGTGTGTAT
>NC_090744.1:89115264-89117764 GCF_036898095.1 Palaemon carinicauda | reverse complement strand
TGGTATCATTTGTTATTCAATAAATGGATTGAAAAGAATAATTCTTTGTAAGTGAAGAAAAACAGATATATATGATTACAATAATATGTTTTTTCCTAATTACCTATAAGAATTAATGATGCAGCAACTTTTAACCCTTTCAAACTGAATTTTGCAATAATTTATAATTTATTCTCTCTCTCTCTCTCTCTCTCTCTCCTCTCTCTCTCTCTCTCCTCTCTCTCCTCATCTCTCTCTCCTCTCTCTCTCTCTCTCTCTCTCTCTCTCTCTATATATATATATATATATATATATATATATATATATATATATATAACAAAAAATAAGAAATGAAGACGGTAATTCTTATCGTAGTACCTCTTTCAGCAAGATTGTGAAATGAAGTAAAGTTGGCATACTGTACTAATATATATTATATATATATATATATAGAGAGATAGTACAGTATGCCAACTTTACTTCATTTCACAATCTTGCTGAAAGAGGTACTACGATAAGAATTACCGTCTTCATTTCTTATTTTTTGTTATATATATATATATATATATACATATATATATATATATATATATATATATATATATATAGAGAGAGAGAGAGAGAGAGAGGAGAGAGAGAGAGAGAGAGAGAAGAGAGAGAGAGAGAGAGAGAGAGGAGAGAGAGAGAGATGTACTATTGAGGGGTTGCCCACTTTGTCTGTGTCTAGTGTATTGTAAAAAAATTCCAGGTGAATTAATATGCCTGTCCTCCTTCCGAAACTGTTATACACGAAAAATACCTAATACAAAGGAGATAACCTGATCTAACTATACTCTAACATCCTGACCCTCTCGGCACTCTCAAAAAAAAGAAGTTTACGTTATGAGTAACTATGAAAGAATTGCAAATGGATTTGATATATTCTAACTAAACTATAACGGATTCTAGAAAATGCACATCCTCCAAATTTGTTTTGTAGATATTACGAGGTTATTACCCTTGAATTTATAATTAATTTTTTTATACTCTACCTCTTGACACGAGTCACAAGACCTAGATTTGCGCAGTCATGGTTATATTTCAGTGAATGATCAATTGCTAGAAAAAAGGATCAAAATATAACGAGACCAATCAGAGATTTCAGACTTCGGCCAATGACTTGCCAACATTTAACTAAAGTTCACGGACATCGCACCCCAATTTTCATATGTTGACTGTACAGTACATGGTGAAAAATGCCATGTTGATCCATAATCATGATCTTGATCCATATCACCTCAAAAATTTCATGGCTTCTTCTGATGCATAATATCTAACCTTTGTAAAGTTTGGTGAAAAGCCAATGTGTCGATTTGTTTTGACTTAATCTTTAAAATTATGAAGACTGTAAATCCAGATCTAGAATCCGGATCCGAATCATCCCCAAAATTGTAAGGGTTCAGCAATGACCTAAGATCTATATGTGGAGAAAATATAGTCAAAATCCTTTGATAAGTTTTGACATAATCCTGTCCACAGGCACACAGCCAAATAAATAAATAATCCTGTCCACAACCACATAGACAAGTAAATAAATATAACCTTTGCGGAGGTGAATATAGCCTCTTAGATCATCATTGTAATCTAGCCATTAATTAGACATTTTTGGACATGGGACAAAACATGCAATGATGGGTTTCAAGTACTTCCAAAACATTATTAGCGCCTATTACTTATGTTATATTTACAATCTTTCAGTTAGCCAAGCAAAATTAATCTATAATGTTGCATTTGCTTTTTAGATTATCTTTTTATGAAATGAGAAGAGAAAATCTTCGAAATTTCAACAAGGTTCCCAGAAAAAGAAAATGAATATAAGAAAACAGATTTAAATCCTGGTTCGATCCCGATTGAGAGATCGTAAATTCGCTTTATTGTCCTGTTTGAGATAAGTCTTTGCTAGCTTTCAGAAAATAATTGGTACTTATCTGGAAACTACTTCATGACGACGGGTCAAAGGCCAATGCCTTCATATATCATTAGTTCCTCTAAGGGAGGTCACATTTACTTTAGGACAAACCATTCAAGAGATATACTGGGGGAAAATTGTAATATTTTATGAAAGGGGTGTGATTGGTTTTATAGCTTATAATGATACCAAACCTTTGTTGTCCTAGTGCTTGGTTTATATTCAATTCAATTAAATTCTAAGGGAAGTGATCATTCTGCAATAACGGTTTCAATTTCACCCCGTACTAATGAGAAGGATATCTTGATCACCAGCAAGTATTTATGGCATCCATATATGAAATGCCTTTGCCCAATACTGGAGAAGTGTAGCAAGACCCATTGGCACCGTAATGGAAACGGCCACCACTTCACTTCAACAGCAGTATTTACCTGCATTGTTACAGAGGTTACCAAAATGAAAAACCTATAAATATTCCAGATATTAAGTGTCCACCCCTCTTTCGTGAGGCATATCAGAATTGAAGCCTACTTGTTCTTATTTCCGTTTAAAGATCCTCAATCAAGATGACAT
>NC_090744.1:89078905-89108905 GCF_036898095.1 Palaemon carinicauda | reverse complement strand
ATTTTAAAATCTTGCTTAGTGAACTTAATATTTTATTGAGCAACATGCCACAATGAGAAAGAAATTAGTTCCCAATTAATGACTTAACTTTGTTGCCATTAGTACCATTGGTTATTTTGTTTAATAATGTACACGCCACAAGTATTATGTTTTGACCCCACGAAATACCTTGAAAAACTTAATTAAGGGATTTTCTGATATTGTTTTTCTACATTTCTTAGTAATTGTTTAAATGCAGAAAAAAATTCACCAAGACGAAAAGAGGGTGAGAAATATATTACCACATGGACTAATTTTTTTCCTTTAATCAGACTTTTGCAGGAAAGTCCAATACAATTATTCCCATAGATTTGAATCCTCCCTCTCTTAATTACCACATTCTTTTAAAATATTTTATTCCCTAACTAGTTTCACGTTTTTTTTATTTTTTTTATTTTCTTTTTTTCTTTTTTGAAGGAATAAGATGGAACATTCATTTAGAATGATTTCAGTCAATTGCATTTGTAAATAACTAATTTACATTTTCTGCTACTCTGTTAAAGAATAATGGTAACTAGCAAATTCTCTCGTTTACGTTGTCAATAACTTAAAGGTGAACTTTTCAGTCATTGTAATTCCAATACTCATCTTCATGATTATCAAACATTTCAAGAATCATGTTTTAACTAAAGAGCTTAAAAACAATTTACTGTAAAAGTAGTGTGTATTGCTCAGCTAACATTTTCCTATTACAGATAAAACTCAATTGTAACAGAGATATACAAATTTCATTTAAGTAGGGATTCTGGTTTCAGTTAAAATCATATTCCATTTGTTCAAAATCAACAAAATCCTTAAAAACTTGAATTTATAGTTGTTTCATATGAAAATAAATGTTCAACAGCTTAGGATGATAGGTAATAATATTCCCCACTTAATTAGAATCAACCAGATCTAATATTGAAAAGTCAGCTATAGAATTTTTATACTTAAAAAAGAGAAAAAATAGTTTTTTTTTTCTTTTTAAATTGTGATCCACAGACAAATTCTACTTGCTATCCAGTGATGTTGACACGATTATATTGTCTTATTAATGCATCAGCTGAAGCATTTATAGCTGCGATGCTGTAGCCTTGCGGCTCCCAATTTGCATTATTTTCATAATATCAAATGAAAAGTTTTTTAATAAAATTTCTGAAGCCGGAGTACCAAGGGACTACAGTAACGGCTGCCAAGGTTTCATTTGTAACGTCTCAACCTGTAGTGTCCGTCATGGACTATTTAAAAATAATCGAAGTAATGCAACGTCGTAAATGTCTTTATTATCTCGAAAATGTACTTTTTAAAGAAATAAATATCAGGGAGACTGTGTGGACAGAAATTTCCAGTGAATTAAACAAGCAGATCTGAAAAAATAATCATATTTTTTTCATTGGCCTTTAACAAAGAATGCCTTGATGGAGTCACGTGGTTTCATATTGTTGAAGAATTTTGGCCGGCAAGAGGGGTTTCGAATCTAAATTTCTCTTTATCTCTTTCACCTGTTTCTTCTTCTCAATATTATTTCGATCTTCTCCTAATTTTTATAAACTTTCTTTAATCTTGCTGTCCTAACTCTTATGAGAATTATTTCTCTTAATTTTATATATATATACATATATATATATATATATATATATATATATATATATATATATATATATATATATATATATATATATATATACACACACACACACACACACGAGGGTAAGTCAAAAAGTTCCAGGAAAATTGTTGAATTATGTATTTACACAGGAATGATACAACCCAATTACTTGGTAAACAATTATCTGTGATGTAGTGATCCATAGACTAATTACCTCAGCCATCCTCTTGCTACCGGGGTGTTAATATCTGCTTCAGAAAAGTAATTTATTGGGTGCATGGAGAACCAAAATTTTGAGGTCAGAGCTAACATTAAGTTCCTGACCAAGCTTGATTGGAAACCAGAAAAAAATATTGAAACTTTGCAACAAGTTTATGGAGATTTTTCTCCATCTAAATCAGTCGTTTATGATTGGATAAAGCGATTTAAGGATGGTCGGAAGGACCTCAAAAACATCCCAAGAAATGGACAACCATTGACTGCAACAAATGAAAGAACCGTGGCTTTGGTGGAGAATCTAGTGGGTGAAGATCGTCGGATTACTATTGTTATGAGAGCCAATGAGACTGGGATCTCCTTTGGTTCAGCATTTTCAATTCTAAATGAAAAACTTGGTTTGAGTACACTTTCACCACATTGGGTCCCAAAAGGGTTGCGCAAAGACCAGCTACATCAAAGAGCTGAAGTCTCTCTGGCAGTTGTAACAAAGATTAGATAAAATGAATCAGAGTTTATTGACCGGATTGTTACTGGAGATGAAACTTGAATCCATCAATATGACGCAGAAAGTAAAATTCAATCAAAGCAATGGCTACCAAGAGGTTCAGGTGCACCAGTGAAGTTCAAAGTGGCGAAATCTGCTCAGAAGGTTATGCGACAGTGTTTTGGGATTCCAAAGGATTAATTTTGATAGATTTACTTGAAGGACAAAAGTCAATCACTGGGAACAACTGCAAAGAGGTTTTGTGAAAACTGAAGACTGCAATGGCTAAAAAACGTCGAGGGAAGCTGCACCGCAGAATTTTGTTCCATCATGATAACGTACCTGCACATTCATCAAGGGTTGCAAGAGAACTCCTGCGAAAATTTATGTGGGAAACTCTTCCACATCCCCCCTATAGTCCTGATATAGCTCCTTTATATTTTTTCCTGTTCCCAAAACTAAAGGAACACTTAAAGGAGTCTGGTTTGTATCTCTGGATGCTGCTAAACATGCAGCTTCAACATGGTTTAATGGAAAGGCCTTAAATTTCTATAAAGAAGGGTTGCAGAGTTGGAAAGCGCCCCCTGAAAAGTGTATAGAGTTAGACGGTAGATATATAGAAAATTTATGTTGGTATTTCTATATTTAATTTTTCCGGGAACTTTTTGACATCCTTTTATACATATATATATATATATATATATATATATATATATATATATATATATATATATATTCATTTATTTATTTATTTTCATTTTTCTATTTAAATAGCATGGATAATTCCACATGCGTTATTACTGCCTGCTTATATGTGAGAGTAATGGATGATCTCAGCCATCCTGAAGATGGTTTGTACTTCTTTGGCGGAACTATTCTCAAGGGTTGGGCCATCGGAATTGGGGGGGGGGGGGGGAATCCAATCCTTGAGGTGGGAGTCTTGGCTTCTGGCTGAAAGCCCAGCATTACAGATAAGGGGAGAACAATTCCAGATTATCTTGGTCTCAGTCCTAACAGCCGGGTTTAGCTTACTCCTGTGGCTCTATATCTTTTTTGGTGCTATCCTTCGGGTAGGGTATGGAATGGACCATATGGGAAGTATAATCTCATTGTGCCGATAGTGGAGAATGCAAATTTCTCTTCCAACGTATGATACTTTCGTAAAATTCTCAAGCAGATAAATCAACAAAAGCAACATCAACAACCAAAAAAGAAAATCCCCGCATTGACTCCCCCTCTGGCAATTCTATTAGGGAAAATTCTATTGGTGACTTAAGAACGGAAAAGGACCACTCCAATGTTCAGAAATTAGAAGTCATTCATATATGCAATTTACCGATAAGCTGACATTATGAAGCATTGTGGATGGCTTTTAACGCTTATGGTAAGATAACTGAAATAACTATGAATTTTAGGGAAGAAGATGAAAAAGGGGAGTAATGGATCTGCTTTTATAATCAAAAGGAGGCTTATAAAGAAGTTTATGAAGTCTAAAAAAAGGAAAATTGATAATAGCGAGATTACCAGAGCAATATGTAATTCTGCTCCAAGAAACCTGGACATATATCGCCCTAGTGACTGGCATTAAAATGAGTCTGTGGACCCAAAATAAACTTAATAAATGAAAGAAAGCCTAAACCACCAATGTGGATTATAGCAGAGAGAAGAATTCAACTATTTTTAATTTAGTAAACTAATACAACAGAAAGGAGAAACTATAGAGCATGGAGACATTTCTAGATTTGGCAAGAAGTCCATTCTAATTCATGCCAAATCTAGAGCACAGTCTATATGGCTAAATAATATAAAAATAGAAGAAAATTTAATGGTAGATGTCAAGGCGCATTTGAATTTCAGTTATAGTTGAGGTGTTATTTTTTTACAAAGATCTTTATGAATTTAAAGAAGAAGAAATATTAGATATGTGCCCTAGAGAAATGTGGAAGGGTCATAAGATTCCAAGAACCACTATATTATTTTAACATTTCAAGACTATGATGTACCCTCTCATGTATACATTGAAAATAGAAGGATTCCAGTTCGTGTCTATAATTGCAACTATTTTGATCATCCATTAAGAGTATGCAAAATATGAAAAGACCTGCAAAAATTGTTCCGATGCTAAGCATGGACCCTGCGCTTCTATTTCAAAGTGCACTAATTGTAGCCAAAATCATAAAACTGCTAATAAAAAATGTCCAAATTATGAAATAGAAGAAACTGCTGTTCAGAAGTCAGATGCAGAGCATATCAATGTAGGATATGCTAGGGGACTTCTAAGAAAAACCAAAAGGTATGCCAAGGCCTTACAATCTAAGAATGCAGGTCATAAAGAAAAAATTACAACACCATCTAAACCAGGTAATGTAAAGCACCATTTGCTAAATAACCTCCCAAGGCTATTATCATGCCTCATACTTTAGATTCGGTGCCACTCATCAAAAAGGCACCACCTCCTTCCTCTAAATCTGCTTCACCTCTGCTTCATCTTGGGTAGCATCATTGTCAGATTTAGGGGAAGAATCCCATGCTAGAGAGCTATTGGATGCACCTGCCATAATGGAGGTGCATAATCCTAATGGATCTCCATCCCTCTCCCCTTCAACGAAAAAAGCAAAAATAACTATTGCAAATAGGTACAATATTTTATCTGAAAAAGATGGTGAACCTTCAACAAACAAATCAATAAAAAATTCTGGTTAAGGTTCACCATCCCCCTCAAGAATTAGGTAAAAAGAACATTGAAAAGGCAAATGTAAGACCTAATTCATCAAGACCCTCTCTAAAGAAACCTAAAGTAAATGGTGTTAAACCTAAAACTGCTAATGGGAAGATCTCATCCATAGTTTTCTCCTCCATTTTGCAGTGGAATTGTCAGGGTTTAAGGGCCAAAAGTGAGGAATTTAAGCTCCACATTCATGAGCACTCCCTTATAATTGTATGTCTACAGGAGAGCAAGTTTGATGCTAAGACTCCATGTCCTTAAGAGTATGTTAGCTATGGGACACCATATGATCAACAAACAGGGACCCGTGGTGGAAGTCTTACATACGTTTGCCGAGATGCTTCCCAAATATCTTTACCCATTTATGCCCCCTGCAGGCAGTGGTTGTTCCATTTGATATAGGGAAAAAATACACAATTTACTCTATTTATTTGGCTCCTAATGACAAAATATCGTATAATGATTTAGTACAGGTGATTCAACAACTCCTTCAACATTTTCTCTTTTTGAGGGATTTTAATAGTAGACAAAACATTTAAGGGTCGATGATTTAGCAAGCACAAGGGACAACATTATATTATCAATTGTGTAAAATGAAGATGTAGGACCACTTAATACAGGAGAGCCCATGCACTTTCATATTCAGTCAGGTACCTTGTCATGCATTGACCTACCAATCGCAAGTTCTAATTGCCATTGGAGTACATTTGATGAATACCATAATAGGGATCATGCACCAATCATTATAAGCACCAACATTGGTCCACCTTTACAGAGATCACCACGATGGAATCTTGACAAGGGGGACTGTGATAGATTTCATGAGCTAAGCCAAATTGAAGGGGATGCAGAACAGTTTGAGAATATTGATGATGCCATAGACATACTGAATGGAACCCTTCATACAGCAGAAGTCAACTCAATTCCCAAAACAACAGGCTTATTCAAACGATGACCAGTCCCCTGGTGGTCTTCAGAACTAACTGGCCTGCACAGAGCCACAAGAAGGTCTTAAACTCGATTGCTCAGACCGAGGAGAATTTAATTATATACAAGAAATATGGAACACAGTTCTGTCGTGCTATGATAGAAGCTATGCGCCGCCATTCTTCGTTGTCCTTTGTCTCTGCCATTAACAGTAGAACACCACCATCTTTTGTGTGGAGGAGAGTAAAAAGATAGCAGTCAAATTCACCCCAGCCCACCACCAGTGTTGAAGGTTAATGGACAGCATATAACTGGAGCTACTGAGGTTAGCAATGCCCTAGCTGATCATTTCTCCAATGTACCATGCAAGTGTGAAGCAGCTCCTGGTCACCAGTTAAGGAGCATTGAAGAGAAAATTCTAAATTTTGCAACAGGAAGGGAAGAGTCATACAATTCTTCTTTTACCAAAAGAGAATTTGATTCCACCCTTGCTATGTGTAGTGATATATCCCCTGGACGCGATGGAAATCCATATGCAATGATTAAACCTGTTAATACCAAGTTATTTATTTTAAGCATTATTAACAGAATAAGGCATGATCATAGTTATCAAAGTGTTTGGGAACTAGCCATTATTTTAGCATTTTTAAAACCCAGTAAGGATAAGGTTTTAGCTGGAAATTATCGACCAATTGCATTGACATCTTTTTTATGTAATATCATGGAGAAGATGCTGGATTTGGAATCCTCTATTTGTGAAGCCATAGCTTCCAAACAGCACCATGTAACAGATTTTTTTTTTTACCTTGAAAAGGCATATGATCTGCATGGAGATGGTATACTTAAAACCAATCATGAATTGGGATTAAGAGGAAAGCTATCATTGTTCATTCAATCATTGGTTCACATAGATTTTTTTAAGTAAGCGGGGTGGGGGTGGGGGTGGGGGGCGAACTGTATCAGAGAGGAAATGTCAGGAAGACGCGGTTTCCCATGATAGTGTGCTGGGTGTAATCCTATTTGCACTAGCCATTAATGGGATAGCCTCCATCATTCCCAAAGATATTCTCTCATCATTATTTGTAGATGATCTCTCCATATTATTTGCTGGATCTAGAATGTCGAGGGTTGAGAAAAAACTACAAATCTCAATATACAAAATTATTCAGTGGGCTGATATGAATGGATTTAAGTTTTCAACAAGCAAAACTACTGTTATGCATTTCTATCACATTTGGGGAGTACATTTGATGGTTGAGTAGATTTTGACATCAGATGTCAATGAATCTCATGTGTGAGTGAGGCTAGATTTTTAGGATAGATATTTGATTAAAGGCTGACATGCGTGCCTCGTTTGAAAGATTAAAAAATAAAGTGTCTTCAGGCCCTAAATTATTTGAAAGCTTTGTCCCATACATCATGGGGGGCAAACTGCAACACTATTTTAAAGTTATAGAGGTCATTAATTTTTCTAAAAATTAGTTATGGGTGTGAAATATACTCCTCAGTCACCCCAAGTCGACTAATGATTTTAGATTTTATAAACCATACTGTATCACATGGCCACAGGAACGTTTAGAACTTCACCTATCCCAAGCCTCCCTACTGACGCTGGAGAGTTACCTTTAGACCTTTGCCGAAAGTCTTCTATTATTCGGTATTGGTTAAGGCTGCAGAGACTCCCTAATTCTTTAGCCTTTCAGACTGCAAGCCTTGTAAAACACTCAGCATACTTTGATTCGCACCCAAAATCTCCTCAACCTTATGGTTCTTGGGTGAAACAATAATAATCAGCTTTGATATAATAAGGTGTTTCCATATAAAATATCATCAACCCCTCCAAGGAAATTACCAGAGATATCTTTTTATAAATATTTTATTGGTGTTGAAAAGAATATGACACGTAGAAGCAAAGTATATTTTCATGGAACATGTTACAGAACATATGAAGTCAACTTTTATGTATACTGATGGCTCCAAATCTGATCCCTGCTTTGGATATGGAATATATAGTAATGCTTTTAATTGTAGAGGTGCACTTCCTCTAACAGCTTCCATATTTACTGTCAAACTGTATGGCATATTAACTGCTATGGAGAAAATAGCGTCGGAGAAGAAGGGGAATGTTATTTTTAGGGATGCAAGGAGTGTCCTTCAAGCTTTAGACGCTTTTAATTCCAGTTACCCTTTAGTTGTAAAGGTTTCGGAATGGCTTTTTATTATTGGACATAAAGGTATATCAGTTAGATTATGATGGGTTTCAGCACATGTTGGTGTGTGGGAATGAAAAAGGCAGACTTACTGGCAAAGAATGCTGCATCCCTGTAATGATTTAATACATACCATCAAGAAATTATTTTATAATTAACAACAGCATTGGGATAACCTAGATGGAGTTAATATGAGAGAAATAAATGTCATATCTCCTTGGAGGTATAACGTGATGCCTTGAAAGTAGGAGACGTCTCTTTATGGTCTCCACATTGGTCACACTTGGTTGACACATGAATTTCTACTTACTGGCCAATACCAGCCATATTGTGACGACTGTTTGGTATCCTTGACAGTGAGGCATTTATTGACCGATTTCCCCACTTATATAGATGAGCAACTCTTCTCAGAGAAGGACACTCCAAAATCAAACTATTGTTCTCTAGTTTTGGGTAGTGCCATAGCCTCTGTTTGAGGCTCAGGGTTAGGATATCATGTTCATCCTTGCCAAGATTCTTGGACATTATGTGTCCTACCATGGTAGTGGTAGTTTTAGCTTTATTTCTTAAGCAGGTCCTCTGAAAGCTATTTAAATTTTGAAATGACATCTTTGCCCTTATGTTTTAATTGAAAATTTTTTTATTCTTTTTTAATAATAAATTATATAGGCGTTAATAAACTTAGATGTTAGGATGCCAGAAAATCTCAAATAAATTAAGAAAGAATAATTTTAATTACACGAATATTAGGCAATACCTAACATTATTACTTGTGAAGCACATTCAATCCTCAAAAAGGGAACTTCTTCTAATAACTATTTTTTTTCTCATTTTCCTAAGGGCTAAGCACGGTTGCCTACTTTAAGAAGACGTTAGTTTTTGTGTAGACCGTAGTGCCAATAGGCCTGAGAGCAGAGCAACTCAAAAAATTTTGTCATAGATCCAACAATCATATTGGTGAAAACAGAGCTATTGCAGCCGTGGTATTGGAATCTATGTAGGCGAATAAAATAAGACGGATAAAATTGCGATGTTACATCTAATTTCATTCATGTACTCGAGACCAAACGTAGGAATATATATATATATATATATATATATATATATATATATATATATATATATATATATATATATATATATATATATAGAGAGAGAGAGAGAGAGAGAGAGAGAGAGAGAGAGAGAGAGAGAGAGAGAGAGAGAGAGAGAGAGAGAGAGAGAGAGAGAGAGATAAATTATCCAACTTCAGATATCCTTTGAATTAAATTTTTGAATTTTACTATTCAAACGTCCGTTCTAACAGAGTCTGTGTCTGTATTTCAATGTTTTATCATTGGATGGACAAATTAAAAGTTATTTTGTCGTTTTTTGTGGGATAAAAAGTTTGTTTATGGGAAATATATGGACCGGATTTTCTGGCAATTGCTGCGATGCACCATAAAAGTTAAATTGTCTCTCTCTCTCTCTCTCTCTCTCTCTCTCTCTCTCTCTCTCTCTCTCTCTCTCTCTCTCTCTCTCTCAGAATGAGGTGTAACTCACTTGTGTCCCCACAAATTCCTTAGAAATGTGTTTTATCTACAAACAATACATTTTCCACATTTCATTACATCCAGCGAGTCGTCTTTTTTTAGTATCAAACTGTTTTAATTGGAATAAGAAACGTGCTCTTTGGTTTTTTTTTATGTTGGCATCTGTGAATTCAAAGGCACAATTCCACAGAGGCAACACAGACAAAATGTTGAATGTGGATTTCAACCAAAAGACATGTTGCCTTCAGCTTGCTACATCTTATGTTGACTGCTGATTGTCGCAAAACATTTTCCACCAACACCTTGTCTGAACTCACAGTCGTTGCGGCTGTTTATTTAGTGTCGTTTGCTCGCA
The DNA here is from genome assembly GCF_036898095.1 of Palaemon carinicauda. Lineage (NCBI taxonomy): Eukaryota > Metazoa > Arthropoda > Malacostraca > Decapoda > Palaemonidae > Palaemon > Palaemon carinicauda. Next base: position 89,098,826 of record NC_090744.1, on the reverse strand, counting down.
GAAACAATTAATAATAATAATAATAATAATAATAATAATAATAATAATAATAATAATAATAATAATAATAATAATAATAAAACCAAAATATCGACAGTGAATTAGATAACGATTTATATGAAAATCATAAGCAATCCATTTACTTCTCCTAATAGTCCAAGAGCTAGCAGCCATTTATTTACCGGAGATGACCAAAATTCTAGTGGGTATTTTTGGAAAGGGTCTACCATGGGACATCCAAAAATGGGTATCTTTAAGTTGGGCAAGGGTGGGTGTGGATTTTATTAACCACTTTTGTCCGAAAACGGACTTTTCATTTCTCGGCAAAATATGTGGGTAGGGGAAAGTAAATTGGCTGCAGCTCCTCTCACACTGGGCCTAGAATAAAGAACTATATACCAAAATGGTGCTATTTATCTGTAGATTTATTTCATATAAAAAAACATTATTTAAATTATTATTTGGGGTCACCAAAGGTCAAAAGGTCAAGGTCAGCCCTTTGAAATGCCGATTTTGGGTTTTAGCTGTATTTTGGCTAAATAAGACATCAAAATTTGCCCAAGGTTTACTAAATATGAATAGAATTTAAAGAAGAGACATAAATAAAGTTTTTTGAAGAAAATGGAATCTATTCCAGCAATAAGACGGATATGACAACAGTCATCATTAAACGGTTACTGTGAAATTCACTCGTCAAACCGTTTCAAATTTAGTTGATAGATGGTTCACCTATATTACTGAGATCTGTTTTATTGACTGTGTGTGTGCACCTGTTTTGTCTTTTAAACATTATAAAAACAGCCTCTAAATTGCGTTCTAACATCCTTGAAATTTTGTAAGTGTGCACCTGAATTGCCCCTGTCCTTGTCACTTGATGATTTTAAGAAAGGCCGAGTAGAAATTCCAGACCTTCTTCATTTGGTTTTTACCACACTTCTCTGTGTCTTGCAGAATAAAGATAAGCCTAGTGAATCAGTAAAATGAAGGGTAGTCTCACTATCCCAGGATGTTATTTTCTGTACCAGCCAGGGAAAAGTAAAACCATCCAATCATCTTTATCTGGGAGTCGGAATGAAAAGCCTCACAGGTAGTCGCAGAGTAGTGGAAATTCTTAATCACTTGGGTCATGCGGTAAGTTATCCCACAGCTGAATCAATTGAGATGGATATAACGTCAAAAATCACAGCAGAAGGGCAGCTTTTACATGATTTGCTCTTACCTCAAGTTGGTCTCTCCATAGGTCTTGATTGGGATAATTATGACGAGCTGACAGAAACCCTATCTGGCAAAGACACTATTCATGACACCGTTGGGATATGCTACCAGAATAGGCCTGCTGAAGGGGGGTGCAAGGTGCTCAGGCCAAAGGGACCACGAATACTGATGCAACTACTGACCAAGTACCTGTGAAAAGACGACGAATATTTGATGCGCCTCAGCGACAAATCATGCCATATAAAAGAAAGCCACTGTCGAGGTTCGAATTTGAAAAATATTCACAAGATCCACAATCCAGCCTGGAGATAGCAAAGAAAATGGATATCATCTGGTAAATATGCTGCTGCCTGATGTCCAGCACCCTTATGTGGCGTGGCTGGAATTTCTTGGTCACAGGGGACAGACTCCCTTTGCAGCAGATTCGGTATACTGTATGGAAAATATTGAACTGCCACCAACAAGATTGGATGTAGTTAAAGAAACTTTGGTCAGGTCTCAAAAGGTTGTGTGAGAGTGCTGTGAGGCATATGCTATAATGACTTATGACCTTGCTATCGCAAAACCTGCACTCCAGATCCAAGCACAAGAATCCCCTCCTTTTGACAATATCTTTGTTTGTTTTGGTGCATTTCATATTTCCAAGGCCTATTTCAGCGCATTAGGTTATAATGTTGAATCGTCTGGTTGTACCGAGGTTCTTTGCTCGGCTGATGTGTTGGTTCATGGTCCAGTACGAGGGTTCATTGGTGGAAAAGATTTTAACAGATGCAAGCGTATCCATCCCCTGTTTGCACTTGCCTTGCAGATTCTGCATTTTAAATAATTCATTTTAGAAGGTGGAATACCTGATGAATGCATGGCGTTGTTGAATTCATTTTCTGCAGACCCATCACCCCAATCACTTTTGACATTATTGGAGTCCACTGCAATTTGTAATTTGGTGGAGAGATATGGTGAATTCTGTGATCAGACTCGTCAGGGTCATCATGGCTCTACTGCTAGGTTCTGGTTTCTCTACATAGATCTTGTTCATATATTCATGCTTTATGACAGGGCTAGCAGGACAAATGACCTACACCTCTACATCTATGCTTTAGGCTCAATGATTCCTATATTCTTTGCAACTCACAAGCCAAACTATGCCCGTTAAATGTCATTGTATCAACTCAATCTGCTCAATATGGAAATGACACATCCCGGAATCAAGCCAAGTTTTGAAGCAGGTGCACTCTCTGTGCGGAGAACTAGGAATACCTTTTCCAGAAGTGCAGTTGCTATTACCTTACAGCAAGCTGTGAATAGGGATGCTGCATCCAGTCAAAAGGGTATTGCTGCATTTACACAGAATGTTGCAGTCCGTTAAAGGTGGACAGTGACAAAATCTTTTAGGGGAGCAATTGTGAGTTGTCTCCTGGAAATGAATGGAATCACACTGGTTGGTTGATGATGCAATACAGGAACTAAAGCCATCAAGGATGGCCAAAGACAATGCAGACCTTAAGAGCACGATCACAGAGGTGGAGAACACTCTAAATCCATTCCCTGTTAATGATGATACTCTGTATTGCCTAAACATTGGCAAAGCTGCCTCGGATGGTGTGGAAGACAGACTTCTGCAGTCAAAAGACACTGGATCTACCTGGTATCAAGTTTTTGTTAATGAATGTAATGTAGATGGTGGGCGTTTTGAACGGGCTGTTAAGCGAAGAAATGTGATGGATGTCACACAGGATGTAGTAAAAGTCAAATTCACCACAAAGGACAAACAGATCAAGGAAGCAAAATGCACCAGAGATATATTTTGAGGGCTGCTGTATTTGTCAGTAACACAAGAACTTGATCTCAGTATTGTCCTGTCCTACCCTCTCACTACAGTTCCTTTCTTATTGTGTCATATAACCGGTGATATGAACAAGACATCATAGAGCACATTAATGGAAAAATTAGAAGCAATGGGAACCTTGAATGCCATACCAGACAGGACTGATGTCTATATTATTCATGCTATGTTCTTCTTCCGTACGCTTGACATGGCATCCACCTATGGGGGGATGGCAATGTCCATTTTGAAATAAGCTTGTAGCACTGATGAAATTGTACACATAGTCTGTGACACATATACTAATGGGTCAAGTATCAAGGACATTGAACATAACTTGTGTGGTAGGACACCCACTACCTACATAAATCACTGGCTCGTCACGGAAAAGAACACCAGATCTCAACACGGCTTGGAGCACATCACAATGCAAAATAGAGTTTTTGGCCTTCTTGAAGGATGAATGGTCATCAGATAGATATGCATCGACTCTTAAGGGACATCAGGTCTACTTAGCAGTGGAACATGAATGCTACCTTTACACTTCAACAAGTGGAACTGTCAACACGATCCTGGTTCATGAGCTTCAGTGCAGGCATGAAGAAGCCGATACACGGTTACTGTACTATGCAAACTTTGTTGCTGTTAGCCATGATGCGTCTCCAGTGATTGCCATTTGCAGTAACGACACTGACGTCTTCATCCTCATTCTGTACCATGCTAGGTTCCTTAATGCACAGATTTGTATGGATGCTGGCTTGAGTTCTAGAAATTCCAGGCATTTCATATATATGTCACAACTTGCAACCAAACTGACCGGACCTATATGCGATGCTCTACCAAGCTTCCGTGCTCTAACAGGCTGTGATTATACAGCCTCTTTTATGAGAAAAGCAAAGTGGAAGCCATTTGAAATAATGAGAAACAACCCTAGGTTCACATCAGCAATTAGTCACCTTGGAGACTCAAATGTCATCGATCCAGATGTTGCTGCTGTAGTTGAAGAGTACTTGTGCATTGTCTATGCAGTTTGGAACCTAACAAGTATTGATGAAGCCAGGCTTCAACTTTACCGCAAGTTGTATGCCCTAAAGAAGGAAACTGATCCATTGGATAAAATCAAAACTACAGACCCCTGTTGTCTTCCTCCTTGCCAAAGAGTGTAGCAACAGAAGTTGCTAAGAACTAAATTTGTTGCACACGTATTGAGGAATGCAAGGAAGCCGATCCAGTCTCATTTGGTCCTGAAGGACATGGCTGGAAAGTCCAGAATGTAGATCGATGATTGTCTAGTTCACTGGCTCAAATACCCCTGACAAGTTAACCGTTGAAGAATCTGATGTACAGGAAGAAGATGATAATGATGATGATGATGATGATGATGATGACGATAATGAAAGTGACACTGAGAGCAGCCATTCCTCGAATGAAGAAAAGAGAATAGATTTTTAGAAAGTCCATATTAGTAATATAGCTGGAATAGATTCTACATTCTTCAAAAAACTTTATTTGTATCTCTTTTTTATATTTTACGCACATTTAGTAAACCTTTAGCAAATTTTGATGTCTTATTTAGCCAAAATACAACTAAAACCCAAATCTGGAATTTCAAATGGCTGATCTTGACCTTTTGACCCCTGGTGACCTCTAATGATAAATTAACTATTTTAGTTTGATATTAAATAAATCTACTCATCAATAACATCATTTTGGTATATAGTTCTTTATTCTAGGCCCAGTGTGAGAGGAGCTGCAGCCAATTTACTTTCCCCTACCCACATATTTTGCCGAGAAATGAAAAGTCCGTTTTTGGACAAAAGTGGTTAATAAAATCCACACCCACCACTGCCCAACTTAAAGATACCCATTTTTGGATGTCCCATGGTAGATCCTTTCCAGAAATACCCACTAGAATTTTGGTCATCTCCGGTAAATAAATGGCTGCTAGCTCTCGCTCTATAATAGGAGAGGATTATTTTGGGATAGGCTTCAGATATGACGCCGAAAAGCAGTACACAAATTAAAAAATTCTTAGCCTTTTATTTTACTTATATATATCTATATATATATATATATATATATATATATATATATATATATATATATATATAAATATATCTGTTATTCTTTTTGTCCATCTATTATCCATCGTCCTGCCCACGTCCCCTTTATTAGTTTGCTTTCGTATTCAACCAGGTTTTAGAATTGTGTATTTAACAACTAACAATATACATGTAATTAACCAGCTAATGGAAAAAAATAACAGACTATGAAAAACCACTATGCATAGCATTTATAGACTGTGGGAAAGCTTTTTATTCTGTCAAAACATCATCAGTAATGAAATCCCTTAAAAAGCAAATATATATGTGTATTATATATATATATATATATATATATATATATATATATATATATATATATATATATATATATATATATATATATATATATTGCTAAGCTACAACCTGGTTGGAAAAGCAGAATGCTAGGCTTACTGGGGAAAGGAAACAAGGAAAAATGAAATATTTTAAGAACATTAACATTGAAATAAATGTCTCCTATATAAACTTTAAAAACTTCAACAAATCAAGAAGAACAGAAGAGTGTCCTTCTCTGATAAAAGCTGCTTACCATAGCTAAAGAGTCCCTTGTACCCTTACCAAGAGGATAGTGGCCACTGAACAATTACAGTGCAGTAACCCCTTGTGTGAAGAAGAATTGTTTGGTAATATCAATGTTGTCAGGTGTATGAGGACAGAAGAGAATATGTAAAGAATAGGTCAGACTATTCGGTGTGTGTCCAGGTAAAGGCATAAATGAACCGTAACAAGAGAGAACGAATAGATGTAGTACTGTTTGGCCAGCCAAGGGACCCCATAACTCTCCAGCTTTAGTATCCCAACGGGTGCCTGGGTCCTGGGCCAACCTTAGACGTTATATATATATATATATATATATATATATATATATATATATATATATATATATTATATATATATATATCATTAGGTAATTCACATATAGATACATAGATAGATAAATGGAAAAATAGATAAGAGGTGAAAAATAAAAGTTACAGAAGCTTGCTTTAAAAGATACAGATGGAAATAGTATCCAAAATATTGATGAAGTGATAAAAATTACGGCGAATTTCTATACAATTTTATACAATAGTAATATAAGAAATAACGTCACCAATAGAAATAACTAAACACTTGAAGCGTAAAAGTAGGAGAAGTGAAGAAAGCATTAAAGAGCAAAGCAGCAGGAGAGGATTGCCTAAAAATTAATTTAATAACAGATGCATCAGATTTCATAGTATTAAAACTCCTTGAATTCTACACCAGATGTCTAAAAGAGTGCTGTATACCTACAGCTTGGGAAAACTTTAGCATTATACTAATTTTCAAAAAGGGAGACACAAAATACCTGGAAAATTACCGCCCCACTAAGTTTACTCTTCGTAATTTACAAAATATTTACAAAGATCATTTTAGGCTGAATAGAAAGAGAGCTATACTTTAATCAACCAAAAGAGCAGGCAGTCTTTGAAAGTGGGTATTCAATAACTGACCAAGTTAATGTAATTAACCAGCTAATGGAAACCACCATAAGAAAGCTTTTGATTCTCTCAAAAACCCAGTAGTAGTGAAAGCACTTCAAAAACAAGGAATAGAAGAATCCTATATCAAAACACTCGAATATATCTGTACAGAAAGTACAGTTATTCTAAAACTACATAGAGATAGCAAGAAAATTCAAATTAAGATAGGAGTTAGACAGGGAGACCCTATCTCTCCTAGATTATTCACAGCATGCCTAGAATAAGTTTTTAAGAATTTAGATTAGGAAATTGTATGGACTAATATTAATGGGGAATACCTTAACAATTAAGATTTGCAGAAGGCATAATTGTGTTAAGTGAATCATGGGAAGAATTACGAAAGATGATAGAAGATTTGAGTAAAGAAATAAACAGTAAATATAGTATATTGTTCAATGAAATTGCAAAGAGACAACAAATATGAGTTATGAACAAACTTTTAAAGACTGTTGATAAATATATGTAATTAGGACAGACAGTAAGTGTTTCCCCAGGATGCGAAACAGGAATTAAAAGAAGGCTAATCATGGGATGGAGAGTATTTAGTAAAAACGGATATTATGAAACGTAAAATCCACTTCATCTAAAAAAAATAGTAATATTTAATGTGATTGTCCTACCAGTATTAACTTATGCATTGGAAACTTGGAGCCTTACTAAAGCCTTAGAACATAAGCTATGGAAAGAATGATGATGAGAATGACACTAAGAGACAAGAAAGAGCGATAAACACACATATATATATATATATATATATATATATATATATATATATATATATATATATATATATATATATATACATACACATACATACATACATACATACATGTACACACATACTGTATATATATATATATATATATATATATATATATCCTCATCATCATCTCCTCCCACGCCTATTGATGCAAAGAGCCTCAGTTAGATTTCGCCAGTTGTATCTATCTTGAGCTTTTAAATCAGTACTTCTCCATTCATCATGGACTTCACTTTTCATAGTCCTCAGCCTTGTAGGCCTGGGTCTTCCAACTCTTTTGATGCCTCGTGGAGCCCAATTGAAACTTTGGTAAACTAATCTCTCTTGAGGAATGGAAAGAACATGCCCAAACCATCTCCATTTACCCCTCACCATGACCTCATCCACATATGGAACTCGAGTAATCTCTCTTATAGTTTAATTTCTAATCTTGTCTTGCCATTTAACTCTCGGTGATCTTTTGAGGGCTTTGTTCTCAAATCTATAAAATCTGTTGGACATTGTTTCAGTGTTATACTACGACTCATATCCGTACAGTAGCACTTATCTCTCTACATTTATATATAGCCTGAATTTTTATATGTATTTTCAGGGGATTTGATTCCCAAATTTTACTTAACTTAGCCTTAGTCTGAGTGGCCTTTTTTAATCTTCCATTAAACTCAAATTCTAAAGATACTTTACTAGAGATAATAGCTCCTAAATATCGACATGATTCCACCTAATTAATTCTTCCTTCTTCAAATGATTTATCATCTTCCATTGAATATCTTGTTCTCATCATCTCTGTCTTTCTTCTATTTATCTTGAGCCCAACCTCATGAGATATTTCATGCATTCTGGTAAGGGAGGTTTGCCAATTCTGTGGTGTTCTGCATCATCAGCATACTCTAGGTCACCTAATTTCCGGTGGAGTTGAGACAGTTTTTTTTTTTTTTTTACCATGTCTGAGAGTCAAATAAGAAAAAAATATTGTAATATTGTCTAAATTTTTAATGTCCAGGAATAAAGAATATGTATGCAGGCAAGTGCCAGCTTGCCCCGTTCTTCCTGTGCCAACATGCCCCAACCTAGAAACTTTTATTAGAATGGCATCTAACAAATAACCCAACTGTTTGAAAGCTTAATATTACTGTCAAATCATTCCCATATTTCGAGCGATATTTTAGCAAGAAACCATTCAGCATGTCAAGTAATTTAGTAAATGTTTCAACAAAGAGAAGTAATTACTCAGATTTTACTTGACTTGAGCAAAATCAAACTTACAAGTGCACGTTCCCACACAGTATCCTGACTGCAATTTCTTGGTAACTGAACAAACATGTAATGATCACGTGGCATTGATATCAGAACAATCTATTGTCAAACATATGAAATATTGCAACTGTGTTAATTTACCCCTGTAGCTAACTAGCCCGGGTCTCCCCTAATGCTTGGATTCATCCCTGAGCTTATCACCAAGACTCAAAATCCAGGAGTAGCGGATCCTAGATTTGGGCCTATCCGGATTGGGAGTTTTCGTAATGTAACTGATGATCCAGACCGACTGCTGCTTTTTCTAAGGAGGATTTTGAGGTTCTACAGCAAGAGAACTACAGGAGCTCGCCCCCAAATGTTAGCATCTTTGTCAGCATGGGGAAGGTCAAGAGGAGGATGACCAAGAGCACAATCTCCGCCTGAATTCACAAGGTCGTAGACAGAGCATTGAACCCTGATCCTCCTCCACAAACAAGACGAGCCAGAGCTCAGGATGTTAGGGACCTAGATACATCCCAGCGTTCAATAAACATCTTTAGCGTTCCTACAAGCATGTGTGTGGAAGCGTCAGACGAGATTTACCACCTAATTACTGCAAGACGTTACCCACTGGAACATGGAAATGTTCTCCATTGGCCCTTTGATGGCTACACAACAAATTGTTTAAACACCTTGCTCTCCTTGATGGACAAGTAGCAGATGGTGGAGGGCATAGTTATCTGGGATTAAGTCTGGGATGAATGACAATAATGTTTTGCTTTTGCTTTCTTTCATCTTCCCCTCTCTGGTGGAACAGCACCTACAGTGCTCTGTAAGCTGGCCTCCTCTGTCGGCAGGTGAAACTATTTCCCTCGAGTAACCTGGTTTAGAGATATATATTTGTTGCATTCCCATAGCCTCTGGAAAAGTGGGATTGAGTAACGTCTATGGTTGGTTGAAAGATTCCCGTTTCTGAGAATTCTTATGTAGACTAGTCACAGTGCTTGTATCACACAATCACACAGATTGCTCAGGCTGCTAAAGGGTGCTATTGTATGCAGGGTTTAGCGAGGTGTCAGGGTTTTCCCCCTTATATGTGCATAGCACGAAGGGGGAAAAACGCTGGGTGGTTAGGACTTCCACTCACTTATCATCACACCTTATTGCACTGTCACCATTCCTTTGTATTAGGCCTTTGCTCTCCATCTTTCACATTCGCAAGGCACCATACGATTTGACAAAGTTTTCCTTTTCACGTAAATGAGTCCTTCATGCAACAATTTCCACTTTTCGATGAAAATAACAAGCTAACGACTGTGCTACTATTTTGATTAAAAAAATGTAAACAATAAAATTACCACTGTGAATGTTTGTTTACATTTTCATTTATAGGAATGAATTTGGTTCAGGGGTTTTGGCCTTTCATTTTATTCAGGTGATTTTGTACTAGGGGGATTCCTATGGGGCGATGTTGTCCTTGAGAAGATTTTGTCCATAAGGGGATTTTGTCCTAGTACATAATTTACCAACCTTTGACCTACAAAAGCAAAATAGAGTCTACTCTTCGGTCAAAATAGTTAGAATAAAAACTATGTCATAATTTCTACACAGATTATCTGGGTCTAGTATGTGCCTTCCAACTCTAACATTAATGAACTCGGTAAAAACATAATAATCGAATACATGACATATTAATAAGAATATTGGCTTAAACAGTGTTCTCCTACTGTATCCTTCACCAGAAATGGCCTTGAGATACTATCGCTAGAGAGTTATGGGGTCCTTTGACTGGCCAGACAGTACTACATTTGATCTCTCTCTCTCTCTCTGGTTACAGTTTATTTTCCCTTTGGCTATTTACACACCGAATATTCTGGTCTATTCTTTACACATTCTCTTTTTTCCTCATACACCTGACAACACTGAGATTACCAAACAATTCTTCAAGTAAAGGGTTACTGTACTGTAATTGTTCAGTAGCCTTTTTCCACTTCGTAAGGGTAGAAGAGACTCTGAAGCTATGGTAAGCAGCTCTTCTAGGAGAAGGACACTCCAAAATCAAACCATTGTCCTCTTAGTCTTGTGTAGTGTCATATCCTCTATACCATCGTCTTCCATTGTCTTGGGTTAGAGTACTCTTGTTTGAGGGTACACTCGGGCACACTTTTCTATCTTATATCTCTTTCTCTCTTTTTTGCTAAAGTTTTTATTTTTTTATATAAGATATTTATTTCAATGTTACTGTTCTTAAAATATTTTATTTTTCCTTGTTTCCCTTCCGCACTGAGCTCTTTTCCCTGTTGGAGCCCCTGGGCTTATAACATTCTATTTTTCCAACTAGGGTTATAGCTTAGCAATTAATAATAATAATAATAATAATAATAATAATAATAATAATAATAATAATAATTATTATTATTATTGTTATTATTTAATTATTATTATTATTGTTATTATTATTATTATTATTATTCCGCACTGAGCTCTTTTCCCTGTTGGAGCCCCTGGGCTTATAACATTCTATTTTTCCAACTAGGGTTATAGCTTAATAATAATAATAATAATAATAATAATAATAATAATAATAATAATAAAATTAAACCAATAATAATAATAATAATAATAATAATAATAATAATAATAATAATAATAATAATAATAATGAACTGGATGATACGACAAACAACACATGTATTCTGTGACAGTTGTTAAGGCAATTAACCTTCCTAAAGAAGTTTTTCTCCATATATCTCATGGTGTATTATCTGTTTTAAGTAAATACCATTTCGGGCTATGGGAAATTAAAGTAAAACGCCATGTATGTGTGTAGAGGCCTTTGTGTCAATAGATGTAGGAGATGCAGCTGTGTATGAGTAATCAGGAAAATAAAAGGGTCATTTTGGATGTTGGGTGCTTTTACTTTTAGACCTTCCGATAAAACTTCTCCATATTAATTAATATGCGTTTATCCCTAACAATGTTTGAAAACCTTATCCATGTAAATACAGAAGCTTATTCATACATACATACATATATATATATATATATATATATATATATATATATATATATATATATATACAGTATATATATATATATATATATATATATATATATATATATATATATATATATACTATATATATATATATATATATATATATATATATATATATATATATATATATATATATATATATATATATATACCTACAAGGATGCTAATGCATATACCTATTCATACTCTCCCATATACTGTACATGCTTGCACAAATATATAAACATGCAATATATCTTAAGCATACTTGACACTTCATATGTTGTTCAAAATTATTTTCGAGGGCCTTACCTGTTTGACCAATATAGAATTTTTCACATAAATTAAATGGGATACAATATACACATCACTTGGTACTGTCAGGAAAATTCATTATGAGAGCTATTTTCATTCTGTTAGTGCTCTTAAATGATGAATTAATGCCGTTAAAAATAGGGGTATATCTTTAAAAGGATCGCTATATGACAGAACAAGTAAGTTTTGTGTATAATAGTTTTCCCGGTTATAATTACCAATTTCATGGTACTTCAATTTCCTAATTATAGGCCTTATCTCATTTATTTCAACATCAATATATTCAAGGCTGCATACTCGTAATGTTCTTAAAAACATAGAAGTGAATGCAGATTTCCTAACGATTACTTTGATTGGAGTAGTAATGCACATATACAGAGATATTTGTAGGCTTTCTATATACAAGAAACTTGAATCTATCGTTACACCTGTGTCTAGGGCAATCTAAAAGCTACAATTATTCTCCAACTCTACATTAAAATCTATTGACGGTGCCAAGCCATCAATATATAAAATAATGTTATCTAAATTTTCATTTACGGGCCATACCTATACTTGTTTGTTTTATATATATATGTCTTGATATGTAAATATGTACATAATTGCAAGCTTATGTGGACATGGTTATATGTATATTAATGATTACATGCATGTTTATATATGTACAATCTTGTACAGGGTGTCCCAAATCATGTATACACTCTTTGGATTGTTACAACTTGTTCAATTTATTGATATTAACGTGGAAAAAGATTCACAGGAGAGAAACAATGCACATTTAAAGAGTCTGAGAATTCACGGTGAAAAAGTAAGGATACATGGGGCAATTTGAGAATGATAAAAAAAAAAAAAAAAAAAAAAAAAAAAAAGATCAGCTCACATAAAGTGTTCATATTTTCGCATCCTGAAAATATGTAACTACAAACTGTTAGTAGCATTTCTCTCGGTATCTCAACACATTCTTCTTCAATTGGCTCTAAGTTCATCAATTGTTTTAGGTTTTCTGGTGCGCACGCTTCAAAATGCGATGGACGCTCGATTTTGAGATACCTGTTTCACGTGACATTTGACGAACACATTTTCGTGGAGAATTGTGAACATTACCAATAACATCTTGCTCTTTATTGGGCTTGTCATCCTGAATGTCCTTTTCTCATGCACTGGATGGTCTCATGATTCTCAAAGTTATCTACGATTCGTGAAATAGTGACGCGTGTTGGGGCAATTCTGTGGAGCTCACTCGTAAATCGTTTGCACTTCAGCTTTATTTTCACATTTCCGGAATGTTTTCAGAAGAATTTTTTTTTTTTGCTCGAATATAAGCCCAGTATCCGCCATTCTTACTCCAAAATCAAATCTGAAATAGTAAAAAAGATTATTATCTATTCAAAGTCAAAGAATGTATACATTATTTTGGGACACTGTATATCGGTGTGTATAGATCTCTGTATATGCATTTTCATGTGTGTAGGAATATACATAAGAATATTTTATCAGAAACTCGATCTTCTTCAGTCCTGTTCTAGTTCCCAAGTTATCTGTTATTTTCCCCTTATTAGAAAGAAGACGTTTTTTTCCTTGGTGAATTGGTAATGTTACTCCATTATGTAAATGTGTTTGTGGTAACTCAAGTCCAGCTGATTACTACCTAATCTAGTCCAGCTGATTACTACCCAATTACCATAACTTCCATATTATCTAAAGTTTTTGAACGTCTTTTAGCAAAATGTTAAGGTAATCATATGGTCCATAGTTTGCAATTTGGCTTTTGTGAAAGTCTTGGAGCATATGATGCCCTTCTTACAATGTCCAAATACTGTGCAGAAATCCCTGATTGTGACCCGGTTGTTATTATTATTTTCCTTGAATTTACTTCTGCCTTTGACCGTGATAATCATGATACCCTTGTTTTTAAGCTGAAACAGTTGGCAGTAGATGAGTCTTTTCTTGGCATTATTATTTGATATTTAAGTAATAGTTCCAAAGAATTTTTATGGATGATCACCTTAGGAAGTAAAGGAATGTAATATCTGGTGTTCCTCAGGGTACTGTCCTTGGACCACTACTGATCATACTATGTACACATGATATGTGGTTTGGCCTAGAAAACAAGTTCGTTGTATACACAGATGATGCTTCTCTCCTGCTTCATTTCCATGTCCTGAATATAGATTTATGGTTGCTGAATCCCTTAATGGAGACATACCTAAAATTAGTGCATTGTGCAAATTATTGGGTATGAATTGAACCCTAACAAAAAGCAAAGTGTGATTGTAAGTAGGTCGAGGATAGTTGTTCCTCATCAACCAGATCTCAGCATTGATAAGGTTTCTTTAGCTCTATACGACTCTTTTAAATTTGTAGGTGTGATTCTTGAAAGTAAATTTACTTTTGACAAGCAAATTCGGTGTGTTTCTTCAGTTCTATAAAAAGATAAAATTCTTATTGAGAAAAAGATTTTCCGCGACTAATCTACTCTGAAGAAGTATTTTAATTCTTTCATTCTACATTTTTTTTTTTTTTTTTTTTTTAGTATTTTTCTCCTTGCTGGTCTTCAGGTGCCGAATCTCATTTTAATTTCTTGGACAAGAGAATGCTGTCTATTAAATATCTTATTCTTCATTTAGATATTAATCTATAACAGTCGTTCTGTTTTCATAATTGACCATCCTTTCAATTCGGATCTTCCCAGACAGTACAATGCTCTTTGTAATAAGTCTTATAGCCATGCCTTTTCCACCATAAGGCTCGATACTACACTGTATTCTAGAAGTTTTATACAAGGTATGACCATATTGTGGAATGATCCTCCTAATCAGGCAGTTGAGTCGGTGGAACTTCAGAAGTTCAAACTTGCAGCGAATGTTCTTATATTGAACAGGCTAACATAAGTCTCTCTTCATAGTTTATATATGACAGATATATTTTAATGTTGTTGCTGTTCTTGAAATATTTTTTATTATTTGTTTATTACTTCTTTTATAGTTTATCTCTTTCTTAAATTCCTTTCCTCACAATGCTATTATTCCTTGTTGGAGCCTTTGGGCTTATACTGGGGCATCTTTCATTTCAAACTAGTTTTTTTAGATTAGCTAATAATAATAATAATAATAATGATAATAATAATAAAATAATAATAGTGATAATCATGCTGATAATAATAATAATAATAATAATAATAATAATAATAATTCCGTTTCACCCTGGAACGCAGCTAAGATAATCGCCTCCCGTTCCTGGATGTCCTAGTCACCTCGACGGAGAATGGATTTTGGACCACAGTGTATACCGAACCCACAAACCTAGGCATGTGCTTGAATGGAGACAGTGAGTGCCCCACCCGATATAAGAGTTCTACCATCAAAGCTTACGTCAGGAGGGCCCTGTCGCACTGTTCCACCTGTGCGACACACACAAGGAACTGGACCGAATATCCCAAGTACTTGTCAACAATGAATTCTTCAATAAGCACGTCCAAATGGAAGTCAGGAAAGCAGTAGACAAGTGGTACGAACCTGCCCCCACCGAGAGACCCGACATTAGCAATAACATCAAGCTATTTTATAAAGGACATATGCATCCGAATTACCTGCAAGACGAGAAGGCAATGAAAGAAATCATCAAGAATAATGTATTCCCTACTGAAGACACCCAGAAATTGGACTTCATTATATATTACCTAACGGCCAAGACGAAAAGCCTAATTATGAGGAATAACCCAGCGCCCCCAGAGCAGGATTTCTTAAAGAAGACGAATCTTGTATATGCATATCAATGCCCTTTCCGTGGTTGTCCCGGAAATTATATTGGCATGACAACTATGCGTCTTTCCAAGACAATTTCTTGCCACGCACAGCAAGGGACTATAAAGAATCATGCCCTACAAAGACACAACACCCATATTTGTCGAGCTGACATTGTCAGTAACACCAAGATTATTGGTAGCGCCCCAGATAGTCGACGTCTACGCATTCTAGAAGCTCGACTGATACAGTGAGATAAACCCACCCTTAATACAACTCAAGAGATGTTTTTGTTACCATCAAGCCGCCGTATTGATACATCAAGAAACCCCCACCAAGGTGGACCTAATGAAGACACCACCAACCACGAAAATACCCCGAATTTTGACGTGGGACAGTTTGCTGAACGGGAGAGCAGCCTGGCTGGCTCAGAGCGCGCTTCAGCCAATCAAAATTCAGGTCCCCTGATGACGTCACAGACTTGTATTCCCGGCCGAGCTCGTCGTACACCAGACACCAGACCATACCAGCTCCGATCAACCAATGAAAACCAATGAAAATTTTAGGCCCCTCACCTGTAATCCTGATCCTGGGTATATATACCCCCTAACTGCAGCATCCACCTCACTCTCTACCTGAAGACGAGGGAGGACTTATCCTCGAAACTTGTCGTAGTTTCTACTATTTTGTATCAAAAGTTTTACTTGTATTTTGTGGGAATATACTTGAGAAGTCTTCCGATTTTGTCATTCACCTGACTGATGAATTTTTTAAGTCTGCTAGCTGATTGCAGCGCTCTAGAGAAGAGAATTATCCGGAAAATAGAAAAATTGGATCTGAAAATAAACTCTGTCGATGCAGCTATTACTTTTAACTCAACCTGCCTAAAAGAGGGTCTCCCACTACAATAATAATAATAGTAATAATGATAATAATCATGAATGATTAATAATAATGATAAATAATTAATAATTAATAATTGATAATTAATAATAAATAATAAATAATTAATAATAATAATAATAATAATAATAATAATAATAATAATAATAATAAGAGGAGATCAGCTATACAGGATGGTGCATAAGAACATAGAATATTTAATAGAAACTGTATTGAGATTTGATTAACCTACGGTTTTTATCATATACTACATAACTTTTGAACGGCCCATTCCTTCGTGGGGTATCAATTGAAATTTTGTTGTAAAGTAAACTCGTCCTGATATTTTATATCTATCAATCATTTTTGTTTTTAATTTACATTTTTTTTTTTATTCCAAGAGAATGGTATATGTATTAGTGACATTAAATAACCATTTACGGCCTAATATTGTATGAGCAAAACTTCATTTCCTTTGGGGACTTGCTTCGGAAAGATACAACGGAAAATGTACGATAAACATTTCCTTAAAATTATAATAAACCGTAAGAATTATCCATCAAACTTTTCTTAAATTGTTGCCAAAAAGGGAAATCTATAAGTGAAGTGATAAAAAGGAGTTGTTTGTAAGAATGAGGAGCTATAAATGTATATACCAAAATAAGAAACTCCTCTCTCTCTCTCTCTCTCTCTCTCTCTCTCTCTCTCTCTCTCTCTCTCTCTCTCTCTCTCTCTCTCTCTCTCTCTCTCTCTCTCTCTCTGTGACAAATCTGTTGGCATTTTTCCACATGTTTAGCATATATTACAAAAGCAGGGCAATAGACATCATATACCCAGACTTTCAAAAGGCTTTTGACAAAGTCCCTCATAGAATATTAAAGGTTAAAGTTAGTGCACCAGGCGAGCTAAATGGATCGAAGATTGGCAGACAACACAAAACAGAGGGTCGTAATCAATGGAGAAACCTCAGATTTGGCAGCTGTTATAACAAGCAGAGTACCTCAAGGATCTCTTCCTATCCAATTACTATTCTGATTTACATTAACGACAAAGATTCAGAATTAACCGGTAGAATAGCCAAATCTGCCGATGATACTAAACTGGGCATAAACGCTACGACCTCAAAAGATGTAGAAACCTTAAGAAAGGATTTAATTAAGTTTGGAGAATGGTCCAGAATATAACAACTCCTTTCAACTGTGTGAAATGCAAAGTTATGCACATACTGTTCTGTAGGTCATAGTAACCCACAAACTGATTACTCTCTACCGGGTAATGAAATAGAAATTGTGGACCAGAAGGAAGATGTCGGCATGGTTATTAGCAAAAATTTGAAGGTCATCAAACATAGCATAGCAGTTGAACAGAAAGCACAGAAACTAATAGGTTGAATAAAGAGATATGTCAAACACAGAAACAAAACATTGTATTGCATCTGCACACATCACTAGTATTGCCACATCTAGAATACAGATTCAAATTTTGGCCTCCAAGTATAGATAGACTGGAAGCATTACGAGTATAAGCTAGGGCCACCAAACTTGTCCCAACACTATGACAATGGGGTTATAGGCAGAGAATGAAACGTTTGAACTCATGGGGCAGCTAATAGAGGCATTTAAAACTCGAAATGAATAAAAAAAAATGTAGACTACAAGAACCTCCTCTTGCTTTGCACAAATCAGTCCCGAGGCAACGGATACAAACTGGAATTGAAAAGACGCAATGCTACTCAATGTGGTAATTTATTTACATAATAAATAGAAAATACATGGACCTGACTTCCAGTGGATGTAATGAATAGTAACATAGTGCACGAATTGAAGAATGTGTTAGGCAAGATCATAAAAACTCTAAACGTTTAAACTGATTCGTTCTACCCAAGAGCAAATGGAGTCTCCAAGGATGAACTAAAAGTGTTTGAGACATCCAAAATCCTTCCAACACACACACACACACTCTCTCTCTCTCTCTCTCTCTCTCTCTCTCTCTCTCTCTCTCTCTCTCTCTCTCTCTCTCTCTCTCTCTCTCTCTCTCTCTACTCAACACGAATCACCGGGCAGGTTGGTGTTAAAGAATTCTTACTCTTATGAAAGATGAGATCAATCACCTGGATGTTGATTCATCGTTCGACAATTAGTCTTTACTCTGGTCTCCATATCGAAGTGATGCCGAGAAAGGGTGAACGTAATCAGGGAATTGGAGGATAATCAATTGTGTCAATAATATTTCTCCTTTCAAGGTGTATTGCAAATGTTATGCAAGATCAGAGTTTCACGTCCCTTTCAAAATATAATTAAGCCTTTGCCTTATTCTTTCAGTTTTCGCTTTTGAATAAATATTGGGTTTAATATTGTTGGCTGGAAGCTGAAATTCAAAGAGAGGACGTCATATTATCGAGTTTTACTGTTTAGTTGAATTTCCCTCAGCTTCTAGGTGTATATATGCAGTCTTCTGGGAGACTGAAAATTAACATTGGTTTTGAAAAATGTAAACATATTTTTTATTCTATACTTGGACCTTCAAAACAAGTTAGGCTAAACCACTTTTTTACGGTATTATTTTAATTCTAAAATATTTTACGATATTTTCTAATTAGTAACAGTTCATGAGAATTTTAAATACCTCTGTTAATATCGAAAACAACGGGATTTTTTATATATATATTTTCTCTTCATCAAATTCTTTTCATTTTTTCTAAATTAGAAATATATGGAAACATAAATAATTTTATATTCATTCCTCTAAATTATAATAAGATTTGTCCTTTTGTTATCTTATTTTTCCATATTAAATTCTTTCATATTCTAAATAAAGTTAATATGAATAGTAGGAAACCGAAATTTTGATTGCTTTACTTAAAAAAGATACTGGAGAATCTTCTAAAAAACATGCCCAAAGGCTTCTTTTAAAGAAAATAAATAGATTAATAGTTATCTAAAATGCAGTTCTCTCCAGTCGTCTCCTTCTTGAGCTTTTAAGTCAATGCTTTTCCATTCATCATCTACTTCATGCTTCATAGTCCTCAGCTCTGTAGGCATAGGTCTTCTAACTCTTCTAGTGCCTTGTGGAGCCCAGCTGAACGTTTGGCTAACTAATCTCTCTTGGGGAGTGCGAAGAGCATGCCCAAACCCTCTCCATCTACCCCTCATCAGGATCTCATCCACATATTGCACTCAATTAATCTCTCTTATTATTTTATTTCTAATCCTGTCCTGCCCTTTAACTCCTAATATCCTTCTGTGGGCTTTTTTCTCAAATCTACTAAATCTGTTGGAGATTGTTTCGTTGTCACACCATGACT
>NC_090744.1:89063905-89073905 GCF_036898095.1 Palaemon carinicauda | reverse complement strand
AATAATAATAATGAAAACTGTTGGAATTAGCGGGTGATACATTTAAAAGGTTTTGTCGTTTAAGTTGAGTGGAGTTTGATGGCGGTTACTATGTACGATGCATTGAAGAAACGGAGAGACATCATTCTTCTTTATTTGTATGTGTTTTGCTTGCAGTATATGCATTGTATGGCTCCCCCCATGAAGTAGTCCTGCATGTGAAAGAGGGAGACCTTCCTTAGAGAGTCATACTATTGGTGAATAATCTTGTACTAGAAATGAAGGTTTTAGACAGTCAATAGTGATTCAATCCTCTATTCCAGGAATTTTTAGGAGAAAAGCTTTTTGGGGTATTACAGATGACAAGGAATGGACCCATGTATGGGGATGTAAGCAGTGGCTTGCAATTGTCGGTGCTCTCAAGGGCATATGATGTGGTATGTAAGTGTTTCGGTATGAACTACTTTCCTTGGGCTTGTTAGTCTGATGGCATAGAGTAAATTTCCCGACGACGTGATGTACCCACTGGAGATCATTGGGGAGTTGGAAGATGTATCACCATATACCACTTCTACCGATAAGATGAATATAGTGTCCTTAGGAGTGGTCCTCATTCCAAGTAGAATCTATGGAAGTTATGGAAACCTGCTGAAGTTGGTGCAGTAGGACATCAAAGCTGCTGCTTTGAGGGTTTGATGGAAACGTTCCACTATTCCAGTAGCTGCAGGGTTGTAAGGGGTAGTCTGATGTATGGTGATGCTGAGAGGATGCCCTAATGATGTCCTCAATTGAAAAATGAGTATGGTACCCCGGCCATAGTAACATGCCAAATCATGCTATTCATCCGGAAAATAAGGCAGAAGTACATGAGGTGGATGTTAATTCTTGGATGAGGATGATTTCCAGCCAAAAAGTGGAGCAATCATTGACTGTGAAAAGATAACGGTGTCCTTGTGACGTGGAGTAGTTGGCCAAGTACATCATTGTGAATGTGGGCAAAATGAGTTAGAGGTTAGTAAAAAAAGCCCACACTGGAATCCGCGTGTCGATGTACCTCTGAAGTCTGACATGAAGTGCAGGCGCACCCCCAATCCTTTATATCTTAAGTAATGCCATGCCATATGAACTTTGACTTCAGTAGTTTTGTAACAGATTGTTACAAGGGGAGTGAAGGGCTATGTATCAATTGAAACATCTGTTTGTCAATGGAGGCTGGTATCTATGGGTATGGCCTACCAGTATGACGTCACAGAAGAGGTTGGTGTTGAAGTCATCGAGTGCGACACCCTTCAATCAAAGAGACGTGCAGGAGGTCCTACAGGTTTGGTACTTGTGGTACTGTTATTGGTCTGTTGCCAACCCCTTGTAATCAATTCCCATATGGACGGCAGCCAGTGTTTTTCTGGAAAGGATGCCAGCCCTGAGATTCAGTTTATCAGGTATGTGTTGAGTGGTACAATTATATTCAGAAATGGAAGAGATATCAGCAATGATGGGCAGACCACACATCTGACGGTCAAGTGAAGGCATGCCCAAGGCGAATTTGGTCTGTGCACATGATGAATAGCCTAATACACCACTGGTATACTGTTCTTGGTCGAAGGTAGAGAAGCTAAATTCCGCTTTGGAATGTTTTCTACTAAAGAAGGCCAATGAATGGGATGATCTGTTGATCATTTGTTCGAGTGCTGCCCCTACAGTGATGTCATTGTCATCGGTAGCAAGTAGGAGGGGCGCAATTGGAATGAAAAAGGATGCCTCCTGAAGGAAGCCCCAGGCAGTGGCTGTCTGTATTAGTGTCGGCTCTAGTCATCAGGTCCTTTGTGGGCAAGGTGTTGACATCAGAAAGGGCAGCTCACACAGATTCCAGCAGGCATTGTATCCAAAGGGCCCTAAGTAGGTACTCTCTAGGAGAAGAACCATCTGTCACAGGCTGAAGGTGACCAATATAGAGAATTTCCCTGAGGACCATGGACACCTTTTGATCTTACTTTCACTTCGTCATATATCATTTTCAACCTTTCCTGATATTTACTTTTTACCCCCGGTTTTATTAGCTCTTCAACCCTCACTAGCTCCGTTTTACATCCACCTACTCTATTCCCCCACTCTTTTGCTGCAACTAATTTTCCTTCCACCAAAAAATTATCAGACATACCGATAGCCATACCCCTAAACACGTGCACGTCTTTCAATCTTCCAAACATTCTTTTAGTTATCAACACATAATCCATTAATGCCCTTTCTACTATTAAAAACAATTAGAATAGCGCCAACGTTATCCTTGCGTGTTGTAAGAGGCGACTAAAAGGGACGGGACGATACATCCTGTTAAACATCGACAAATTGGATTTGATATTTGGATAAAACCCGTTAGGCAACTAAAACTTTAAGATGGGGGCCACTTTTCAAGATGGACGTTACTGAATATACAGAAATATTGCTTTTCGCAATAGAGTTGCAAATATTTGTCCTAGTTGATTGATTTTGCTGTCAAATCAAGCATTTTTCGACTATATAGAATCCGTTTATGGAACCATAGTCTTACTCACTGGGTTCCTTGTACAGTATAAAGCAAAACTGGTGATATCCGTTCTAAAGGAACTAACTGGCAACTTTCACATTCTTCACATTTCTAATGAGACTAGTTTCCGGGACGAAGCATTTTGAAACTTCGCTCATTAGAAGACTCATTTACTATGAGATTCAGGGCCTCTGTAACACGGTTTTTTGGACTTTGCTCCTTATCAAAGCATCGGATGTAGCTGAAAGTTGACATATGTATATTTTACAACCACACACAAATTTTGTCAACATTATCAATAACCTAAACCCGATAGTTTTAATTTTTATATAGTAAAAATGATCTCGCCGACGCCATGGCCAGTGATAACGAGCCAAGAATCGTAAACATTCATTACGTAAGCAATGTAAACACCTTTTGACAAAATTTTGCCCCGCCCATCCACCAGACACCCATTCACCTTGTTTCATCGGCTCTGAAACCCATAACAGTCAAGAATGGCTAACAGGATTTGGAATTGCCCCCGTGGTTGCAAAACTGCATTTGTCTTACGACTTGCAACTTTATACAGTGAAGAGAAAGCCCGTGGCCATACTTACTATAGACTGAATAGGTAATTATTCAGTTTCTAATTTAAATCCAATGTTTATGGTCTGATTTGTATTTAGCGTAACATGATTATAATACTTTTAATGTCATTCAGGCTTTTGAACATTTCCATTAACTATTTACTATGCCACCAAGAGAGAGAGAGAAAGAGAGAGATTGTATGTAAACAGTCTTTATATAACTATTTTTTTAAAAAGATTTTTGTGCTAGAATCTCCATCAGACCAACGGATCATCCGATATAATTTTTTTTTTCTTCTTAGGCCGTACGACCGTGTTGGCTATGTTTTGGGCATGACTGCATTTTAACAAATCATGAATTGTTTTAGGAGTTTTATTTGTACATATAATGGGAATTTATAGAAGTAAAGTGAACATAATTCATTTATCCTTTAAAATAATTACTACATGTAGCAAAACAAATAGTAGTTAAGATGATAATGCAATGAAGGAATGATACCATACTTAATCTTTAGCTTCAACATCGGCAATAACATACCCAGTTGCCATAATTTGTCAGCTTAATGAAATAACCTATCATCTAATGTTAAACTTAATTTCTGAGGAGGCCATGGCTTATTGCACAATGAAAAAACATGACAAAGACTTTATGAATGGCGGAACGATACATAAATGTGGGTGGGGTATCTGTGCTAGCGTAGTAATACTACTGTAGCAGTAGTGCCGCAATAGTAGTATACATGAATCAAACGTTTAGGCCAACTGCTGGGATCCTTGAGGATCATTTAGCACTTCTTACAACTACTCGAGAAATGAGTTTTTATAGCCAGAATTTAAATTTTCTGATCCAACAATGCCCATGATAGCCTTCAGTGTTATCCCGAATTATAACGAGCCCAAAGTGGGTGGAGCCTCATGAAGTCATCATTCTGACGATGATTATTGGTGAAGGTTTAAAGCCAAAATACGGTACCGGCTCTTTTTTTTTTTTTTTTTTTTTTTTTTTTTTTTTTTTTTTTTTTTTTTTTTTTTTTTTTTTTTTTACAGTAAATAGGTAGGTAGATAGACAATGAATAAAAATTGCTTGACATTGGATATAGCAGTTATCAAATCAAGCTTGTCTACTGCGTTTTTGAAAATTACCAACTATTCCCTACACCTTGTCAATCTGATTGTGACCTATAAAGTAGACTGTAATTTCTTAGGGAAACTTATTTTGGGAGTTAGACTATTAATTGAAGTGTTATTGTTTTTATTAACATATTTTGTTGGTTTGTTCATTATGACAATTATCAGTGGAGAGGTTTCAGAGTTCATAAAGGTGTACTGCTTCGCTTTTATTTAAACTTTTGTGTCATTGTTGGCAGAGGTATAGCATTCGTTACGTATAGCCAATCATCGATCGAGAAAGAGGGAAGAAATGCCGTCATAAGTTACGTAACGAGTGCTTTCGAAACCTTTTCTGAGTAAGTTGGCCCGTCTTCAAAAAACGTCACTTTTACATTATAAGTACCAAATTTATTCAACCTACGTAATGCAGAATATAGTCAAAATTTATTTGTAGATATAATGTGCATTCTGAATAAGCGTTATATATATGAAATTCATAGATAAAAAATTATTGCGAAAAAACCGTGTTACAGAGACCCTGAATCTCATAGTAAGTAAGCATGATTTTAAAGAATTTATACTATAGTTTTTCATCAAAATATCAGCTAGATCATTATGGAAAAAATAAACCAATAATATTTAATTATGATAAAATTGAAAAAAAATTAAAACCTTAATGATTCTGACATTTTAGCCACCATAATTATGTATTTAATGTAAAGAACGTATCATAGATGTATTTATGGGCAGGATCTAACCGGACATATACTGGCACTCTCACAAACAACTCGTCTGTCAAATATGGCTAGAGCTACCCAACTGGTACCGGAATACCGGATAACTCTAGTTAAGCTTATTTCACCAGATTCTCTATGAAAAAATACATTAGCAATCTACTTGACGTCAACGAAACAATTGTTTATAGATGACTAACGATACAATGAACGAGAAAAATTGAAAAGCCAACCACAGAAGAAGACGAAGAGTTTTAATACCAATAGCATACGCCTAGACTCCAGAGCCATCCTATCATCATCATCACCATTATTATTATTATTATTATTATTATTATTATTATTATTATTATTATTATTTAAGACACGTTGTTATTGTCTTTCTGTAGAATCTGCACATAACACGTAGTGTTGAATATGTCTGACCTGATCATAGTCTCCCGTTCGTAAAGTAAAAGTAAAATAATGGAAAGGCAGAATTAATTGTATTTTTAATAGCGAACATAACTTACCACCTCACTTATTTATTTATTTATTTATTTATTTATTTTTCTTCAAACTGAAAAAAACCACTGAGAGGCTAGAATTATATAAGTAGCGTTGACTATAGTACAAACTATGACATGTAGTAATTTATTGGAAGTTTTGAAATCACGATCCTAACTAACTAATGATATAAGCACAAATTAAGTAATAACTTTGAAATAATATCCCATGCATAAATTGTTATCATTAAACAATAGGGCGCTGCTTAAACCGTTCTCCATCTAGACTCCCTCTTTCCCTGTTTGAATCCCTCTATCCAGACAAACAGCTCAAAGACCAGTCTCACTGACTCTCGAGGAGTCACGTTGACAAAGGGATTCGTTTACAGTAAGATATTTAATTTTTGTTCTGAAGTTCTGTTCTTTAGCATGAAATAGTTTATCTAACGATCTAACATTATTCAATGATAAAATTATCCATAACAAGTGACCAACGTTGTCTCATACATACACATGTTTACAAAGTGAAATATAAGATTTAACACTAAGTGTCAACTTAAGACCAACGCTTGTCCAGACAAAAATAAAAGTATCACCAGTTTTGCTGCATACTGGCAAGCTACAATTTTAGTTGGAAAAGCAGGATGCTATAGGCCCAAGGGCCCCAACAGGGATGATATCTCAGCGAGGAAAGGAAATAAACTAAAAGAGAAGTTTAAGAACAATAAAAACATTAAAATAAATCTTTCATATATAAACAATGAAAAGAGAAACAAGATGGAATAGTGTGCCTAAGTGTACCCTCAATCAAGAGAAGTCTACCCCAAAACAGTAAAGACCAGGGTACAGGGGCTATAGCACTACCCAAGACTATTATTATTAATATTATTATTATTACTAGCTAAGCTACAACCCTAGTTGGAAAAGCAAGATGCTATAAGCGCAAGGGCGCCAACAGGGAAAAGTAGCCCATTAAGGAAAGGAAACAAGGCGAAATAAAACATTCTAAGAACAGCAACAACACCAAAATAAATATTTCCTATATAAACTATAAAACTTTAACAAAACAAGAGGAAGAGAAATAAGACAGAATAGTGTGCCCGAGTGTACCCTCAAGCAAGATAACTCTAACCCAAGACAGTGGAAGATCATGGTACAGAGGCTATTGCACTGCCAAAGACAAGAGAACAATGGTTTGATTTAAGAGTGTCCTTCTCCTAGAAGAGCTGCTTACCACAGCTAAAGAGTCTCTTCTACCCTTACCAAGAGGAAAGTAACCACTGAACAATTACAGTGCAGTAGTTAACCCCTTGGATGAAGAGGAATTTTTTGGTAATGTCAGTGTTGTCAGGTGTATGAGGACAGAGGAGAATCTGTAAGGAATAGGACAGACTATTCGGTGTATGTGTAGGCAAGGAAAAAATGAACCATAACCAGAGAGAAGGGTGCAATGTAGTACTGTCTGGCTAGTCAAAGGACCCCATAACTCTAGCGGTAGTATCTCAATGGGTGGCTGGTGCCCTGCCTTTAGAGAACAAAGGTTTGATTTTGGAGTGTCCTTCTTGAAGAGCTGTAGATGTTAATGCATACTGGACAACACCGATGATTTATCACTCAGCATGGAGCTCAGTATCATTTGAGTAATTATTTAGTACAATTAAATCATTAGTTTGATGTCCTAAATGCTTTCTAATAAGCCCTGCTTTATTGAGCTACTCTAGGTTACATGTAGCTTAACATAGATGCTTAGATAGACAGCTGTGTCTAAATCGACAGGGTGTGCCAGCGTGGGAGAGCTGAGCCTAGAATAAGGGGTAATGCATTATTTTACATGTAGCTACCTTTATTGTGTGCAGATTGCGCGGGACTTGACTGATACTGGATGAACAATTGGGATAGTTGTAGGTCATATATTTTTATTCCGGATCTTAGTCGTATCCCAGCATTATTTTCTATGATTGTGATCACTCAATGTATAAACCATGAGCCTTGATTCACTGAATACAAATAATTATCATACTGTTATACCTGAGTACTATTTTCCTTGATGGCGAATACAGAGCCAGGATTGATTGAAGCAAGTGTTGTGTTTTCTAGAAGAAAAGTGAAGAACTCAAGTCACTATGTGCACAACAACTACTACGATAGCTATAATATGATTGTGAATAATATTCCTGTCTTTCACTTTGTTAATGAAAAGCTTATTGTTCGGGATCCACCCAGGCTTTATGATGATGGAGTCATTATAGGAACAAGTCATAGAATTATCAATTGTCACCATTGTGTCCTACAACATGGAAATGAAGAGATCCAGAAAAAGAAGAGGATAGTTTGCTCAGCCAGTAGAACTCCAGATCAAGCTGTGTAGAACCTTCCTTGAAGGAAAAACGTATGTCATATTTTGCCAAAAAATAATTTGTCTGCATTCAGATTAGTTATGATGAACCTCAATAACAGACTTCATGAATGCCTGAAACTTAGATAAAAGGAAATTTTTTGAAAGACTCAGCAGTGAAGATGCTGTTGCACTGTAGCTAAATACAATTTTTTGCATCTTTGACAGACCTGTAAGATAGAGAGAAGACGTATCACAGAGCCAACAAGGAACTGGAACAGCATACCTGTCAACTATCACGCAGCCATCGCGAGACTCAAGCATTTTAGTTTCGTATCACGCACTCAAGCACAGTTACCCAATCTCACACCGAGATGGAAGATAACATTTATCAATAGCACATGACAGGACATTTGGAAAATTTAAAGACAGTAATACTTTGACATACGAGCATAATGCGTTCCAGCTCCGAGCTCGTATCTCAATATATTGTATGTCAATTCAAATTTTTTCTATATAAATAACTGAAAAAAAATTATTCGTTCCCACCCTCTTGAAAACACTCAAATTAAAGATGTAACACAGGAAAACATGCTTTTAATTATTCCAATTCTCAACCTACTCGCACAAAATGACATAAAGGATTTTTGGACTGCAATCTGTACTAAAATGGGGATTTATTATGGATTTCTTAATTTTGAGACAGATGGTAGCGGCAAACTGCAATGTGTGGAGGAGGAGGAAGGAAGGGAGAAAATTGAATGGTACACATTCGGTATTTACACTGGCTTACACTGTGTATCTTAACACTTAAACTTTAATAAATTTACTCAAATGAAATTAGGTTACTTAGTCTTAAGATAAATTTTGATGTTAAGTACACTATATTATTTTCTAATTTTTTTCTTTAGTTTTATTTTCTTTATTGCTCCTCACTTGTCTTACATCTTTTGCCTCATTTTCACTTGTTGGAGGCCTTTTAAAAGAAAACTTATCCAAGGATGTTTGTTTCAGTCTCCCTTTCAAGATGTTGTTGAAATGACTTAGGCAAGTGTCGTCAAAAAGAGCTGAAGGACAACCACAAGACAATTCATCAGGGCGTCTCCTTTCAACGAAACCAGACATTCCGCCACTTATCCAACACTTCTTAATCTCCCTCGAAGGAAAGAGTTTCTCTAGTTCCCCCTCCTCCTTGCTACTGAGCTCTTGCAACACCTCCGTATGTTGCATCATCTGGAGCTCTATCAATTCCTCCATCCTGAGTTCTTCTTGATGCTCCTTGGCAATGTCGTTAACATCTGCCTCATCTACCTTCAGCCCCATGACCTTTCCAAGAGACACGATCTCTTAAAACACGATGGGTTTGGGATCAAGCCGCGGCATTTTGAACCCTTCGAAGTCCCTTTCAGCTACGGAATCTGGCCACAATTTTTTTTCCATGCTGAATTTATGCTTCTTTGCGTTACACCCTGCCATGCTTTATCAATAATTTTCAAACAATTAACAATGTTGAAATGGTCCTTCCAAAACTCATGAAGGGTGAGATTGGTGTTGTCTGTGATATCAAAGCATTTCTTAAACAAATGCTTCATATGCCGTTTCTTGAAGTTTGAAATGACCTGTTGGTTCATGGGCTGGAGAAGTGGCGTGGTGTTGGGCGGGAGATACAGGACCTTGAATTTGAATTCATCAAGAATGTCCTCTTCAGGATCAGGTTGGTAACCAGGAGCATTGTCTAAGATGAGAAGAAAGTTCAACGGCAGATTTTTCTCCAACAAATACTTCTTGACTACCAAAACAAAGCACAGATTAATCCATTCTGTGAAAAATTTGTCTTGTAACCCAAGCCTTAGAATTTGCGCACCACATGACTTAGTTTTTCTTTCAAGATACTTTCCCTCTTGAAAGCATGTATATGTATATTTTCAGAGTGGTATGCCAGCAGTGGCTTGATCTTGCAGTCAATGCTGGCATTGGAACACAAAGCTAGAGTCAATCGATCCTTCATGGGTTTATGGCCAGGCAGTTTCTTCTCCTCTGCCTGATGAATGTCCTCCTTGTCCTCTTCTTCCAGAAAAGGCCACTTTCATTGCAGTTGAAGACTTGTTGGGGATATAACATTCTTATGAAACTAGTGAGGGAAAACGTTCCACTTACTCCTCCGTGGCTTTCGCGTCGGAACTTGCAGCTTTTCCATGCCTTACAACCGAGTGGATCGTAGTTCACTTTTTGAAGTTATCAAACCAGCCATGAATGGCTTTGAA
>NC_090744.1:89045192-89060192 GCF_036898095.1 Palaemon carinicauda | reverse complement strand
ATCGCGTGAACGTCGCATGTGAACGATGCGCGAACTGGAGTGAACTGGTCGTGAACAGTGCGGGAAAAACACCAGTGGCGCGCATCAATGCGTGCCAGTGCGTGGCAAAAATGCGCGCAAGTGTCAGGCAGGCTATACTTTTCTTTGTCAGTATACCTTTTATGCTTTAGATATGTACTTGCTAAATATATGTGTACATAAATGTAGCTGTAATCTACTGGTCTTCTATTTTATTTTTTTATGTTATCTCTCTCTCTCTCTCTCTCTCTCTCTCTCTCTCTCTCTCTCTATATATATATATATATATATATGTGTGTGTGTGTGTGTGTGTGTGTGTGTGTGTTGCGTAAATTTGTAATTCTCATACCTCGGAAGGAATCGATAGAAAAAATTTGGCTTTGCCCTTGTGTTTGTGTCACTGTCTTCAAAGAGGATCACCTGTCTTACTCATCATCCCGTAGCTGAATGCAAAGAAGGACAGGGAAAGGATTCGAGTCGGTCTCTAATAAGGAGGAAGTGTTGCTATCAATCGTTCACGAGACGTTTTTCGAATTCATAGTGAACTTCGAAGATCTGCAGCAGATTTAGTCTGTGAAATAGACATCGCTCGCATCCTAAAAGAGTCCAAGGAAATGACTCCACGAATTTTGTATCTATTCAGCGTCTCTGCACTATTTCATCGAACAAAAAGTCTGTTTCGAAACCCTCTCGCATTTGTAGCACAACAGCTCTCTCTCTCTCTCTCTCTCTCTCTCTCTCTCTCTCTCTCTCACATATATATATATATATATATGTGTACGTATATATATTATGAATATTCTATATGTATATATATATATATATATATATATAAACACATACATGTGAGACATGTGCACACATATGCATACACAGATATATATATATATATATATATATACATACATATCTGTGTATGCATACATATATATGTATATATATATATATGCATTTATGTATATAAATATATTTATATATATATATATATATATATATATCTATATTCATGGCTGTGTTTACGTGTGTGAATATTATATAATTGTAATCGATCCTCTAGCTCATTTTGTAATAAATGAAACTGGAAATAAAATGAAAGCCTTTCCTTAACTTCCCCTCAGTTTGTTTGAGACATAATCTAAGCACAAAAATAGATAAGCAAATAAACACAAAATGAAAAAAAAAAAGGGGGGGGGGGAAAGGTTTCACATTCCACTTCTATGCATCTATTGAAGAGATCACAAATTAACTTGAGTATTAAATTTATTATTAAAAAGGGAAGTTTTGTCACTTTAACTACTTTGTCTTTTCTGAACTTTTGGGTAAACAAACAATTTGCCATCTTTTTTCTCCAATGAACAAAGATATTGCCATTTAAATGGAAATTGGAGTGTTCGTATTTTCCAAAGGGGAACTTTTGGGGGGGCATAGAATATAATCACCGGAATCAAGAGAGAGAGAGAGAGAGAGAGAGAGAGAGAGAGAGAGAGAGAGAGAGAGAGAGAGAGAGATAGAGAGAGAGAGAGAGAGAGAGAGAGAGAGAGAGAGAGTAAAAATAATCGTTGGTTAAAGTTTTGTTAAAGGAAGAGTACTAGCTTGGTTGAGAAATTCCCATTTGTTGACTATTAGGACAAATTAAAACTGATTTATTTTTAATATTTTTCTCATGCCGTTTTTGATAGATTATTTTTTCAAAGGTAAGGAAAACATTGGGTAGACTAAAGAAAACTAAAATATACAATCTAACCTCAAATGGTTAGGTTGGAATAATTCTAAGTAATAGGAAATGATGTGATTTTATGGAATATATAATGCTTTACATCAGTATGCCTATATCAAAAAAGGATTGTATACGTGCCTTGAATTTAATATTGTTCAATAATATTCCATAAGCTCAGTAACAGAATCATAGTAACTCACATCAAGGGAAATATTTCCGACTGATTATGATTTATGTTTATATAAGAAATAAGTTGTAAATTACGTAAATGAATTTTGTAAGTAAAAATAGGTTGCATATCTTAAATTTGAGAGAGAGAGAGAGAGAGAGAGAGAGAGAGAGAGAGAGAGAGAGAGAGAGAGAGAGAGAGAGAGTGGTGACTATTTAATAGATCCAGAAACTAATTACTTTAGATGTTCCCAAAGTCTTTGGTTTTTTTAATAAAAGACATTTCCTCCTCCTGAAATTACTTTCATAAAGTAAGCAAATTTTGAATTTCTGGAATTTTGGAATCAGATATTCATAACTTTATTCAAAATCACGTAGTTAATTCAATATTTTTATTTACAAAGAGAAAAAATATTATTGTTATTATTATTATTACTTGGTAAGCTGCAACCCTAGTTCGAAAAGCAGGATGATCTAAGCCCAGGGGCCCCAACAGGGAAAATAGCCCAGTGAGGAAAGGAAACTAGGAAAAATATATTTTAAGAACAGTAATACCATTAAAATAAATACTTTCGATATAAACTATAAAATCTTTTACCAAAACTAGAGGAAGAGAAATTATATAGAATAGCGTGCCCGAGAATACCCTCAAGCAAGAGAACTCTAACCCAAGAGACACTGAAGGACCACATTAGCCAAGACTAGAAAACAATGGATTGATTTTGGAGTGACATTCTCCTAGAAGAGCTACTGACCATAGCTAAATAGTCTCTTCTATCGTTATCAAGAGGAAAGTAGATACTGAACAATTACAGTGAAGTAGTTAACCCCTTGTGTGAAGAAGAATTGTTTGGAAATCTCAGTGTTGTCAGGTGTATGAGGAAAGAGGGGAATCTGTAAAGAACATCCAGACTAGTCGGTGTATGCGTAGGCAATTGGAAAGTGAACCGTAACCAGCGAGAAGGATCCAATGTAATGCTGTCTGGCCAGTCAAAGAACCCCATTACTCTCTAGTGGCATTATTTCAATGGGTGCCAG
Source organism: Palaemon carinicauda (assembly GCF_036898095.1). Lineage (NCBI taxonomy): Eukaryota > Metazoa > Arthropoda > Malacostraca > Decapoda > Palaemonidae > Palaemon > Palaemon carinicauda. Next base: position 89,057,251 of record NC_090744.1, on the reverse strand, counting down.
GTGCCATGGCCAACATACTACCTGTAACGAAACCTGAAATCTTTTGGTGATCAAATAGTTTAAGTTACTGTCAGTTTTGTTTCCGATGTAAGACATAGGTTCGAGTCTTGGCCTGGGCATAAGCACTTACAAAAAATAAGTTTTTGGTGGTTTATGATCCTCACGCAGTGTGAATGAGATATAAAAACTATTAGTAGTTCAATATTTGAAAGTATGAAAGTCACTTATGGGTTTGTATATATATATATATATATATATATATATATATATATATATATATATGTGTGTGTGTGTGTGTGTATATATAAGCCATATATATTTTTGATACATTAATGTCTGGATTCTTTTTACGACCTCGGGATCAGAGCCCCAGGCGAAATCACACAAAGACAAGAGCTTGGCTCCGGCCGGGAATCGAACCCTGGTCGGCAAGCTTGTACAGACAGTGACTAACCCACTTGGCCACGAAGAAAGATAAAAGTCAATGACAATTCTTCTGTACTTATACCTGTCGAATTCAGGTATTTTGTACTTAGAATTGAAATCAACCCATCTTCACCATCGTAGCTAATTGGTAGTTTGTTACTTGGCATTCAATTAATGATAAATTTTGCACATTTTTACGTGTTTTTCATATTCAAATAAGCCATATATGTTTTTGATACATTAATGTCTGGATTCTCTTAATGACCTCGGGATCAGAGCCCCAGGCGAAATCACACAAAGACAAGAGCTTGGCTCCGGCCGGGAATCGAACCCTGGTCGGCAAGCTTGTACAGACAGTGACTAACCCACTTGGCCACGAAGAAAGATAAAAGTCAATGACAATTCTTCTGTACTTATACCTGTCGAATTCAGGTATTTTGTACTTAGAATTGAAATCAACCCATCTTCACCATCGTAGCTAATTGGTAGTTTGTTACTTGGCATTCAATTAATGATAAATTTTGCACATTTTTACATGTTTTTCATATTCAAAGAAGCCATATATATTTTTGATACATTAATGTCTGGATTCTCTTAACGACCTCGGGATCAGAGCCCCAGGCGAAATCACACAAAGACAAGAGCTTGGCTCCGGCCGGGAATCGAACCCTGGTCGGCAAGCTTGTACAGACAGTGACTAACCCACTTGGCCACGAAGAAAGATAAAAGTCAATGACAATTCTTCTGTACTTATACCTGTCGAATTCAGGTATTTTGTACTTAGAATTGAAATCAACCCATCTTCACCATCGTAGCTAATTGGTAGTTTGTTACTTGGCATTCAATTAATGATAAATTTTGCACATTTTTACGTGTTTTTCATTCAAATAAGCCATATATATTTTTGATACATTAATGTCTGGATTCTCTTAACGACCTCGGGATCAGAGCCCCAGGCGAAATCACACAAAGACAAGAGCTTGGCTCCGGCCGGGAATCGAACCCTGGTCGGCAAGCTTGTACAGACAGTGACTAACCCACTTGGCCACGAAGAAAGATAAAAGTCAATGACAATTCTTCTGTACTTATACCTGTCGAATTCAGGTATTTTGTACTTAGAATTGAAATCAACCCATCTTCACCATCGTAGCTAATTGGTAGTTTGTTACTTGGCATTCAATTAATGATAAATTTTGCACATTTTTACGTGTTTTTCATATTCAAATAAACCATATATATTTTTGATACATTAATGTCTGGATTCTCTTAACGACCTCGGGATCAGAGCCCCAGGCAAAATCACACAAAGACAAGAGCTTGGCTCCGGCCGGGAATCGAACCCTGGTCGGCAAGCTTGTACAGACAGTGACTAACCCACTTGGCCACGAAGAAAGATAAAAGTCAATGACAATTCTTCTGTACTTATACCTGTCGAATTCAGGTATTTTGTACTTAGAATTGAAATCAACCCATCTTCACCATCGTAGCTAATTGGTAGTTTGTTACTTGGCATTCAATTAATGATAAATTTTGCACATTTTTACGTGTTTTTCATATTCAAATAAGCCATATATATTTTTGATACATTAATGTCTGGATTCTCTTAACGACCTCGGGATCAGAGCCCCAGGCGAAATCACACAAAGACAAGAGCTTGGCTCCGGCCGGGAATCGAACCCTGGTCGGCGAGCTTGTACAGACAGTGACTAACCCACTTGGCCACGAAGAAAGATAAAAGTCAATGACAATTCTTCTGTACTTATACCTGTCGAATTCAGGTATTTTGTACTTAGAATTGAAATCAACCCATCTTCACCATCGTAGCTAATTGGTAGTTTGTTACTTGGCATTCAATTAATGATAAATTTTGCACATTTTTACGTGTTTTTCATATTCAAATAAGCCATATATATTTTTGATACATTAATGTCTGGATTCTCTTAACGACCTCGGGATCAGAGCCCCAGGCGAAATCACACAAAGACAAGAGCTTGGCTCCGGCCGGGAATCGAACCCTGGTCGGCAAGCTTGTACAGACAGTGACTAACCCACTTGGCCACGAAGAAAGATAAAAGTCAATGACAATTCTTCTGTACTTATACCTGTCGAATTCAGGTATTTTGTACTTAGAATTGAAATCAACCCATCTTCACCATCGTAGCTAATTGGTAGTTTGTTACTTGGCATTCAATTAATGATAAATTTTGCACATTTTTACGTGTTTTTCATATTCAAATAAGCCATATATATTTTTGATACATTAATGTCTGGATTCTCTTAACGACCTCGGGATCAGAGCCCCAGGCGAAATCACACAAAGACAAGAGCTTGGCTCCGGCCGGGAATCGAACCCTGGTCGGCAAGCTTGTACAGACAGTGACTAACCCACTTGGCCACAAAGAAAGATAAAAGTCAATGACAATTCTTCTGTACTTATACCTGTCGAATTCAGGTATTTTGTACTTAGAATTGAAATCAACCCATCTTCACCATCGTAGCTAATTGGTAGTTTGTTACTTGGCATTCAATTAATGATAAATTTTGCACATTTTTACGTGTTTTTCATATTCAAATAAGCCATATATATTTTTGATACATTAATGTCTGGATTCTCTTAACGACCTCGGGATCAGAGCCCCAGGCGAAATCACACAAAGACAAGAGCTTGGCTCCGGCCGGGAATCGAACCCTGGTCGGCAAGCTTGTACAGACAGTGACTAACCCACTTGGCCACGAAGAAAGATAAAAGTCAATGACAATTCTTCTGTACTTATACCTGTCGAATTCAGGTATTTTGTACTTAGAATTGAAATCAACCCATCTTCACCATCGTAGCTAATTGGTAGTTTGTTACTTGGCATTCAATTAATGATAAATTTTGAACATTTTTACGTGTTTTTCATATTCAAATAAACCATAAATATTTTTGATACATTAATGTCTGGATTCTCTTAACGACCTCGGGATCAGAGCCCCAGGCGAAATCAAACAAAGACAAGAGCTTGGCTCCGGCCGGGAATCGAACCCTGGTCGGCAAGCTTGTACAGACAGTGACTAACCCACTTGGCCATGAAGAAAGATAAAAGTCAATGACAATTCTTCTGTACTTATACCTGTCGAATTCAGGTATTTTGTACTTAGAATTGAAATCAACCCATCTTCACCATCGTAGCTAATTGGTAGTTTGTTACATGGCATTCAATTAATGATAAATTTTGCAAATTTTTACGTGTTTTTCACATTCAAATAAGCCATATATATTTTTGATACAGCAGTGGCCCCTTTTCTCTACCAAAATTTTGTTGGGACGATTCCTGATTTTATACAAATATCTACAGTATGGGTGTGACAGCGAGGTGTGGCCAAGTGGGTTAGTCACTGTCTGTACAAGCTTGGCCGACCGGGGTTCGATTCCCGGCCGGAGCCAAGCTCTTGTCTTTCTGTGATTTCGCCTGGGGTTCTGATCCCGAGGTTGTTAAGAGAATCCAGACATCAATGTATCAAAAATATATATGGCTTATTTGAACGTGAAAAACACGTAAAAATTTGCAAAATTTATCATTAATTGAATGCCAAGTAACAAACTACCAATTAGCTACGATGGTGAAGATGGGTTGATTTCAATTCTAAGTACAAAATACCTGAATTCGACAGGTATAAGTACAGAAGAATTGTCATTGACTTTTATCTTTCTTCGTGGCCAAGTGGGTTAGTCACTGTCTGTACAAGCTTGCCAACCAGGGTTCGATTCCCGGCCGGAGCCAAGATCTTGTCTTTGTGTGATTTCGCCTGGGGCTCTGATCCCGAGGTCGTTAAGAGAATCCAGACATTAATGTATCAAAAATATATATGGCTTATTTGAATATGAAAAACACGTAAAAATGTGCAAAATTTATCATTAATTGAATGCCAAGTAACAAACTACCAATTAGCTACGATGGTGAAGATGGGTTGATTTCAATTCTAAGTAAAAAATACCTGAATTAGACAGGTATAAGTACAGAAGAATTGTCATTGACTTTTATCTTTCTTCGTTGCCAAGTGGGTTAGTCACTGTCTGTACAAGCTTGCCGACCAGGGTTCGATTCCCGGCCGGAGCCAAGCTCTTGTCTTTGTGTGATTTCGCCTGGGGCTCTGATCCCGAGGTCGTTAAGAGAATCCAGACATTAATGTATCAAAAATATATATGGCTTATTTGAATATGAAAAACACGTAAAAATGTGCAAAATTTATCATTAATTGAATGCCAAGTAACAAACTACCAATTAGCTACGATGGTGAAGATGGGTTGATTTCAATTCTAAGTACAAAATACCTGAATTCGACAGGTATAAGTACAGAAGAATTGTCATTGACTTTTATCTTTCTTCATGGCCAAGTGGGTTAGTCACTGTCTGTACAAGCTTGCCGACCAGGGTTCGATTCCCGGCCGGAGCCAAGCTCTTGTCTTTGTGTGATTTCGCCTGGGGCTCTGATCCCGAGGTCGTTAAGAGAATCCAGACATTAATGTATCAAAAATATATATGGCTTATTTGAATATGAAAAACACGTAAAAATGTGCAAAATTTATCATTAATTGAATGCCAAGTAACATACTACCAATTAGCTACGATGGTGAAGATGGGTTGATTTCAATTCTAAGTACAAAATACCTGAATTCGACAGGTATAAGTACAGAAGAATTGTCATTGACTTTTATCTTTCTTCGTGGCCAAGTGGGTTAGTCACTGTCTGTACAAGCTCGCCGACCAGGGTTCGATTCCCGGCCGGAGCCAAGCTCTTGTCTTTGTGTGATTTCGCCTGGGGCTCTGATCCCGAGGTCGTTAAGAGAATCCAGACATTAATGTATCAAAAATATATATGGCTTATTTGAATATGAAAAACACGTAAAAATGTGCAAAATTTATCATTAATTGAATGCCAAGTAACAAACTACCAATTAGCTACGATGGTGAAGATGGGTTGATTTCAATTCTAAGTACAAAATACCTGAATTCGACAGGTATAAGTACTGAAGAATTGTCATTGACTTTTATCTTTCTTTGTGGCCAAGTGGGTTAGTCACTGTCTGTACAAGCTTGCCGACCAGGGTTCGATTCCCGGCCGGAGCCAAGCTCTTTTCTTTGTGTGATTTCGCCTGGGGCTCTGATCCCGAGGTCGTTAAGAGAATCCAGACATTAATGTATCAAAAATATATATGGCTTATTTGAATATGAAAAACACGTAAAAATGTGCAAAATTTATCATTAATTGAATGCCAAGTAACAAACTACCAATTAGCTACGATGGTGAAGATGGGTTGATTTCAATTCTAAGTACAAAATACCTGAATTCGACAGGTATAAGTACAGAAGAATTGTCATTGACTTTTATCTTTCTTCGTGGCTAAGTGGGTTAGTCACTGTCTGTACAAGCTCGCCGACCAGGGTTCGATTCCCGGCCGGAGCCAAGCTCTTGTCTTTGTGTGATTTCGCCTGGGGCTCTGATCCCGAAGTCGTTAAGAGAATCCAGACATTAATGTATCAAAAATATATATATGGCTTATTTGAATATGAAAAACACGTAAAAATGTGCAAAATTTATCAATAATTGAATGCCAAGTAACAAACTACCAATTAGCTACGATGGTGAAGATGGGTTGATTTCAATTCTAAGTACAAAATACCTGAATTCGACAGGTATAAGTACAGAAGAATTGTCATTGACTTTTATCTTTCTTCGTGGCCAAGTGGGTTAGTCACTGTCTGTACAAGCTTGCCGACCAGGGTTTGATTCCCGGCCGGAGCCAAGCTCTTGTCTTTGTGTGATTTCGCCTGGGGCTCTGATCCCGAGGTCGTTAAGAGAATCCAGACATTAATGTATCAAAAATATATATGGCTTATTTGAATATGAAAAACACGTTAAAATGTGCAAAATTTATCATTAATTGAATGCCAAATAACAAACTACCAATTAGCTACGATGGTGAAGATGGGTTGATTTCAATTCTAAGTACAAAATACCTGAATTCGACAGGTATAAGTACAGAAGAATTGTCATTGACTTTTATCTTTTTTCGTGGCCAAGTGGGTTAGTCACTGTCTGTACAAGCTTGCCGACCAGGGTTCGATTCCCGGCCGGAGCCAAGCTCTTGTCTTTGTGTGATTTCGCCTGGGGCTCTGATCCCGAGGTCGTTAAGAGAATCCAGACATTAATGTATCAAAAATATATATGGCTTATTTGAATATGAAAAACACACGTAAAAATGTGCAAAATTTATCATTAATTGAATGCCAAGTAACAAACTACCAATTAGCTACGATGGTGAAGATGGGTTGATTTCAATTCTAAGTACAAAATATCTGAATTCGACAGGTATAAGTACAGAAGAATTGTCATTGACTTTTATCTTTCTTCGTGGCCAAGTGGGTTAGTCACTGTCTGTACAAGCTTGCCGACCAGGGTTCGATTCCCGGCCGGAGCCAAGCTCTTGTGTTTGTGTGATTTCGCCTGGGGCTCTGATCCCTAGGTCGTTAAGAGAATCCAGACATTAATGTATCAAAAATATATATGGCTTATTTGAATATGAAAAACACGTAAAAATGTGCAAAATTTATCATTAATTGAATGCCAAGTAACAAACTACCAATTAGCTACGATGGTGAAGATGGGTTGATTTCAATTCTAAGTACAAAATACCTGAATTCGACAGGTATAAGTACAGAAGAATTGTCATTGACTTTTATCTTTCTTCGTGGCCAAGTGGGTTAGTCACTGTCTGTACAAGCTCGCCGACCAGGGTTCGATTCCCGGCCGGAGCCAAGATCTTGTCTTTGTGTGATTTCGCCTGGGGCTCTGATCCCGAGGTCGTTAAGAGAATCTAGACATTAATGTATCAAAAATATATATGGCTTATTTGAATATGAAAAACACGTAAAAATGTGCAAAATTTATCATTAATTGAATGCCAAGTAACAAACTACCAATTAGCTACGATGGTGAAGATGGGTTGATTTCAATTCTAAGTAAAAAATACCTGAATTAGACAGGTATAAGTACAGAAGAATTGTCATTGACTTTTATCTTTCTTCGTGGCCAAGTGGGTTAGTCACTGTCTGTACAAGCTCGCCGACCAGGGTTCGATTCCCGGCCGGAGCCAAGCTCTTGTCTTTGTGTGATTTCGCCTGGGGCTCTGATCCCGAGGTCGTTAAGAGAATCCAGACATTAATGTATCAAAAATATATATGGCTTATTTGAATATGAAAAACACGTAAAAATGTGCAAAATTTATCATTAATTGAATGCCAAGTAACAAACTACCAATTAGCTACGATGGTGAAGATGGGTTGATTTCAATTCTAAGTACAAAATACCTGAATTCGACAGGTATAAGTACAGAAGAATTGTCATTGACTTTTATCTTTCTTCATGGCCAAGTGGGTTAGTCACTGTCTGTACAAGCTTGCCGACCAGGGTTCGATTCCCGGCCGGAGCCAAGCTCTTGTCTTTGTGTGATTTCGCCTGGGCTCTGATCCCGAGGTCGTTAAGAGAATCCAGACATTAATGTATCAAAAATATATATGGCTTATTTGAATATGAAAAACACGTAAAAATGTGCAAAATTTATCATTAATTGAATGCCAAGTAACAAACTACCAATTAGCTACGATGGTGAAGATGGGTTGATTTCAATTCTAAGTACAAAATACCTGAATTCGACAGGTATAAGTACAGAAGAATTGTCATTGACTTTTATCTTTCTTCGTGGCCAAGTGGGTTAGTCACTGTCTGTACAAGCTCGCCGACCAGGGTTCGATTCCCGGCCGGAGCCAAGCTCTTGTCTTTGTGTGATTTCGCCTGGGGCTCTGATCCCGAGGTCGTTAAGAGAATCCAGACATAATGTATCAAAAATATATATGGCTTATTTGAATATGAAAAACACGTAAAAATGTGCAAAATTTATCATTAATTGAATGCCAAGTAACAAACTACCAATTAGCTACGATGGTGAAGATGGGTTGATTTCAATTCTAAGTACAAAATACCTGAATTCGACAGGTATAAGTACAGAAGAATTGTCATTGACTTTTATCTTTCTTCGTGGCCAAGTGGGTTAGTCACTGTCTGTACAAGCTTGCCGACCAGGGTTCGATTCCCGGCCGGAGCCAAGCTCTTGTCTTTGTGTGATTTCGCCTGGGGCTCTGATCCCGAGGTCGTTAAGAGAATCCAGACATTAATGTATCAAAAATATATATGGCTTATTTGAATATGAAAAACACGTAAAAATGTGCAAAATTTATCATTAATTGAATGCCAAGTAACAAACTACCAATTAGCTACGATGGTGAAGATGGGTTGATTTCAATTCTAAGTACAAAATACCTGAATTCGACAGGTATAAGTACAGAAGAATTGTCATTGACTTTTATCTTTCTTCGTGGCCAAGTGGGTTAGTCACTGTCTGTATAAGCTTGCCGACCAGGGTTCGATTCCCGGCCGGAGCCAAGCTCTTGTCTTTGTGTGATTTCGCCTGGGGCTCTGATCCCGAGGTCGTTAAGAGAATCCAGACATTAATGTATCAAAAATATATATGGCTTATTTGAATATGAAAAACACGTAAAAATGTGCAAAATTTATCATTAATTGAATGCCAAGTAACAAACTACCAATTAGCTACGATGGTGAAGATGGGTTGATTTCAATTCTAAGTACAAAATACCTGAATTCGACAGGTATAAGTACAGAAGAATTGTCATTGACTTTTATCTTTCTTCGTGGCCAAGTGGGTTAGTCACTGTCTGTACAAGCTCGCCGACCAGAGTTCGATTCCCGGCCGGAGCCAAGCTCTTGTCTTTGTGTGATTTCGCCTGGGGCTCTGATCCCGAGGTCGTTAAGAGAATCCAGACATTAATGTATCAAAAATATATATGGCTTATTTGAATATGAAAAACACGTAAAAATGTGCAAAATTTATCATTAATTGAATGCCAAGTAACAAACTACCAATTAGCTACGATGGTGAAGATGGGTTGATTTCAATTCTAAGTACAAAATACCTGAATTCGACAGGTATAAGTACAGAAGAATTGTCATTGACTTTTATCTTTCTTCGTGGCCAAGTGGGTTAGTCACTGTCTGTACAAGCTTGCCGACCAGGGTTCGATTCCCGGCCGGAGCCAAGCTCTTGTCTTTGTGTGATTTCGCCTGGGGCTCTGATCCCGAGGTCGTTAAGAGAATCCAGACATTAATGTATCAAAAATATATATGGCTTATTTGAATATGAAAAACACGTAAAAATGTGCAAAATTTATCATTAATTGAATGCCAAGTAACAAACTACCAATTAGCTACGATGGTGAAGATGGGTTGATTTCAATTCTAAGTACAAAATACCTGAATTCGACAGGTATAAGTACAGAAGAATTGTCATTGACTTTTATCTTTCTTCGTGGCCAAGTGGGTTAGTCACTGTCTGTACAAGCTTGCCGACCAGGGTTCGATTCCCGGCCGGAGCCAAGCTCTTGTCTTTGTGTGATTTCGCCTGGGGCTCTGATCCCGAGGTCGTTAAGAGAATCCAGACATTAATGTATCAAAAATATATATGGCTTATTTGAATATGAAAAACACGTAAAAATGTGCAAAATTTATCATTAATTGAATGCCAAGTAACAAACTACCAATTAGCTACGATGGTGAAGATGGGTTGATTTCAATTCTAAGTACAAAATACCTGAATTCGACAGGTATAAGTACAGAAGAATTGTCATTGACTTTTATCTTTCTTCGTGGCCAAGTGGGTTAGTCACTGTCTGTACAAGCTTGCCGACCAGGGTTCGATTCCCGGCCGGAGCCAAGCTCTTGTCTTTGTGTGATTTCGCCTGGGGCTCTGATCCCGAGGTCGTTAAGAGAATCCAGACATTAATGTATCAAAAATATATATGGCTTATTTGAATATGAAAAACACGTAAAAATGTGCAAAATTTATCATTAATTGAATGCCAAGTAACAAACTACCAATTAGCTACGATGGTGAAGATGGGTTGATTTCAATTCTAAGTACAAAATACCTGAATTCGACAGGTATAAGTACAGAAGAATTGTCATTGACTTTTATCTTTCTTCGTGGCCAAGTGGGTTAGTCACTGTCTGTACAAGCTTGCCGACCAGGGTTCGATTCCCGGCCGGAGCCAAGCTCTTGTCTTTGTGTGATTTCGCCTGGGGCTCTGATCCCGAGGTCGTTAAGAGAATCCAGACATTAATGTATCAAAAATATATATGGCTTATTTGAATATGAAAAACACGTAAAAATGTGCAAAATTTATTATTAATTGAATGCCAAGTAACAGACTACCAATTAGCTACGATGGTGAAGATGGGTTGATTTCAATTCTAAGTACAAAATACCTGAATTCGACAGGTATAAGTACAGAAGAATTGTCATTGACTTTTATCTTTCTTTGTGGCCAAGTGGGTTAGTCACTGTCTGTACAAGCTTGCCGACCAGGGTTCGATTCCCGGCCGGAGCCAAGCTCTTGTCTTTGTGTGATTTCGCCTGGGGCTCTGATCCCGAGGTCGTTAAGAGAATCCAGACATTAATGTATCAAAAATATATATGGCTTATTTGAATATGAAAAACACGTAAAAATGTGCAAAATTTATCATTAATTGAATGCCAAGTAACAAACTTCCAATTAGCTACGATGGTGAAGATGGGTTGATTTCAATTCTAAGTACAAAATACCTGAATTCGACAGGTATAAGTACAGAAGAATTGTCATTGACTTTTATCTTTCTTCGTGGCCAAGTGGGTTAGTCACTGTCTGTACAAGCTCGCCGACCAGGGTTCGATTCCCGGCCGGAGCCAAGCTCTTGTCTTTGTGTGATTTCGCCTGGGGCTCTGATCCCGAGGTCGTTAAGAGAATCCAGACATTAATGTATCAAAAATATATATGGCTTATTTGAATATGAAAAACACGTAAAAATGTGCAAAATTTATCATTAATTGAATGCCAAGTAACAAACTACCAATTAGCTACGATGGTGAAGATGGGTTGATTTCAATTCTAAGTACAAAATACCTGAATTCGACAGGTATAAGTACAGAAGAATTGTCATTGACTTTTATCTTTCTTTGTGGCCAAGTGGGTTAGTCACTGTCTGTACAAGCTTGCCGACCAGGGTTCGATTCCCGGCCGGAGCCAAGCTCTTGTCTTTGTGTGATTTCGCCTGGGGCTCTGATCCCGAGGTCGTTAAGAGAATCCAGACATTAATGTATCAAAAATATATATGGCTTATTTGAATATGAAAAACACGTAAAAATGTGCAAAATTTATCATTAATTGAATGCCAAGTAACAAACTACCAATTAGCTACGATGGTGAAGATGGGTTGATTTCAATTCTAAGTACAAAATACCTGAATTCGACAGGTATAAGTACAGAAGAATTGTCATTGACTTTTATCTTTCTTCGTGGCCAAGTGGGTTAGTCACTGTCTGTACAAGCTTGCCGACCAGGGTTCGATTCCCGGCCGGAGCCAAGCTCTTGTCTTTGTGTGATTTCGCCTGGGGCTCTGATCCCGAGGTCGTTAAGAGAATCCAGACATTAATGTATCAAAAATATATATGGCTTATTTGAATATGAAAAACACGTAAA
>NC_090744.1:89026368-89044692 GCF_036898095.1 Palaemon carinicauda | reverse complement strand
ACGTTTGAGAGGAAAACTCTATACACACTTGAGAGGGTGAGGGCTGGCATACTTTAGCTCTTCAAAGGGATAGGCTGGATCTCTTTTGCTGTCTATGCATTGCTAGGTCCTATATATATTAACTTGATTCATTCCAAAACCTTCCAGTTTGGCCTTCTGGAAGCATGGGGGCATGGTCTAGCAGCGTCCAGGTTGCCAACGTGGTAACTTGAAGAAGGAGTACTAATTTGCTTGTATGGAAACTCTCTCTCACCTAGCTCCGCCCATCTTCCTCTCGCCTCTCGTAACATTACAAGAAAGAAAAACTTAATTTAGAATTTTCATGCACTTTCTAACCACGTGGGAAAAATTAAATCCCTCGTGCCCATACCTCGCGTGTGTCATACGGCATACCTTATAACAATATTAGATAAGACTTTTTAACAAAACTACATGAAATATAAAGTTGATTCTTTAAAATAATGTAAATTTACAGATACAAAACTGAATGAAAATACAATTAAATGAATGACGAGATACTTATGTAATTTACATACATTTACTTAATCCAACAAAAGTTAGACCCACCTTACGAGCTGGCTCTACATCTCTTAAATACACAAATGAAATACATGAATAAAACATTTACTCTAATACTGGATCAGCTTCGTAAGAATGTATATATATACATACATACACACATACATACATATATATATATATATATATATATGTATATATATATATATATATATGTGTGTGTGTGTGTGTGTGTGTGTGTTCCTTGGGAGCATGATACTTCACTTTCACAATTAGCATGTATTGTCTAGTGGCATCTAAAAATCGCAGAGAATATCTCCAGGGGTAAACTGAGGTCCGATTGGGTTTCTGGATAACATGAAAACTGAATTTACGTTTTCCATGTTTCGAACCACTGTAAAGTTTGCTTATTTAAACGAGCTCTCTCTCTCTCTCCTCTCTCTCTCTCTCTCTCTCTGCATATGCAGCATACATACATAAACAAATTCATATACTATATATATATATTATATATATATATATATATATATTTATATATATATATATATACACACACACATATATATATATATATATATATATTGAGAGAGAGAGAGAGGAGAGAGAGAGAGAGAGAGAGAGGCACACAGTCTAGAGGAAATTATAATCTCCACTTTTAGGCAATTTGCTGTAATTCTGCATAAATAAGCAAGCAGCATGTTTGGTAAATGCAATGTAATTAAATTTAATCCAATTACCTACTGTATCTAAATCTACCAGCTAAACAAATAACGTTTCTAAAACTAATCGCCCATACCAAATAAGCTAGCAAATATCCATATATTCTGACAATCTATCGTATATATTCAACTACTACGTTTGCCAGTATTTAAAACATCAATTAAACTTTATCTTTCGACAATGCAAACTGCATGATAGTGTACAGTTGATAATAACCGCAAGCTCTATAAACCCTAACCATTTATCCTATTTGTGGATGCTCACTGATGTTTCCGTGAACTTGCATAGAACCTAGTCTAAATTGAGTGTACTATCCTGAACCTGAATGTTGATTAAAATACAGGAATTTGCATCATACCATAGCACTTGTATTCTCTAATACATATAATTTTATGCAAATGAACATGTGTATTCAAAAGTACCGGATATATTATGCGCGTAATTGCGTGTGTATGTATACATATATACACACACACACACACACATATATATATATATATACACGTATATATACACACATATATACAATATATATATACATTACATGTCTTTATATATATATATATATATATATATAATATATATATATATACGGTATTTATTTATACATGGTGCACACATGTATATATGTGTATGTAAACTAATTTTTCTAGATATACCGTACATGTAGGTTTGTGTGTATTCTCGCAACCAAAACAACCAATCTGACAAAAAAATCGAGCGATAAACTCCCCAGTATAAACAATGTATTGTAAATGGTCACAACATAAACCAACTAATATGAAAAATACAAAGCCTGTTGATAAGTAGTAAGAAATTTAATAAAAAATCGATAAAATTAATTCTGAAAATATTATGATGACTGTCACTAAATTATTCACGACGGTGAGTTTTTCAGTAAATTTGATGAGTGGACAAAAGACGATCGAAACATTATAACGAGTTGAAAAGTATCTGTTCATACAATTAAGTTATTAAGTTGATATAAACCATTCATTTACCCGACATAAAGATTTCAATTTTATGTCTAGTGAAGAACAAGCAAATCATAGTCGAATAATTACAAAAAAAAATCGGTTACCTAAATGATCTAAGCTTAGCCTCTCGTTTCATGACCATCATGACTTTCAAATCTTGGAATAAATCCAAATATATAATTTTTCTAACATACTTGACAAATTCATTTTGTTGCTGTCAACATCGACTCTTTTCAGCGAAAGGTGAAAAGGCGGGCAATACAAGGCCAGAGTCAATCCCAAAGACAGTGAAGGAAAGACAAGAATGCCTCTCTACAAAGCTGTTCGCCTGATCAGCGCCACCTATTGCCAACGCGCCCAAGTAATTAGCTAAAAAAATACGGGATTCGGTATTTCGGAATGTTCATATTATTCTTCTAATGATTTATATATATATATATATATATATATATATATATATTAAAACTAGGAGGGGATAAGATTAGCGGTAGATGGTGTAATATTGTATTAGGCTTATTAGCAGTTACATTTGTCTCATATCATATAGAGATATGATCGGAAAAGATGTTCGAATTTTTGGGGGGCATTTAATGGGATTTTTGTTTCTATAGGCACAGATTGGTGCTTATATTAGTAAAATAATGATCTCTCTGAGTGATCTTAGTCTCTATCATGCTCTGTTTCGATGTATAATCCTGCACTTTGATAAAGTACACGTGTTCTGCACGTTGTAATCATATATATTCAATCTACAATCTTACCTTAACTTGCATCGATAAATGCGAGAAAAATACAGCACCATTTAATGATACCGAATTTCTAAGGGGCAATATATTCAACACTTACTTCTCATTATACATATGACAACAGCATTGCTTCGATTGTTTGAAAACTTGAGTCAGCGTTACCAGATTGTGAGATCCTAAATTCCTCTGAGAAGGAGGAAAAAACATGTGAGTTTAAATGAAAATAGGAAAAAAACATAGTACTTCTTCATGCTAAATTTTGTTTTATTCATGCTGTAGCATAGAATTATATCAGGCCTGATGAAAAACACCCATAATTGTTTGAAAAGAAAACTGATGAAATTTTTCCACCTGGCAACACTGACTTGAATAAATAAGTAAAAAACCTCACAATATACCAGCACCATCTGTTGCCGCCGCGCCCTACTAAACGGTCAAATGCTCACAGAAATCCAAGCAACGTTCCTGCCTTCCCTTCACTGCCTTTGCTGGTAAGAGTAAAGGAGCCTCTTTATCTATGGTAAGCAATGCTTCTAGGAAAAGAACACAACAACATCAAACCATTGTGCTCTAGTGTTCGGTAGTGTCATAGCCTCTATACCATGGTCTCCCATAGCCTTAGGGTAGAGTTCTCTTGCTTGAGGGTACACTCAGCACATAATTCTATCTTATTCTCTTCACCTTGTTTTTTTATAGTTTATATACGGAATATTTATTTTAACGTTGTTATTGTTCTGAAAAGATCTTATTTTCATTGTTTATTAGTTCGCTTGTAGTGTATTTATATACTTCTTTTCCTCACTGGGCTATTCTCCCTTTTGGGACCCTCGTGCTTATAACATCCTTCTTTTCCAACCAAGAAAATAATAACAATAATAATAATAATAATAATAATAATAATCCATTGATCTGACGTGTACGTGAGATACAGTTATTACACCTTCGTTAAGGCAACTTCCTCCTGTCTGAATTTTAAACTGGACCACAGCCACAACGGACGACGTCCATTCCTGGATGTCCTCGTTGAATCCACCAAACCTTGGACTTTGTCTCAACAGTGACAGATACAAGGCCTCCAGCATCAAGTCTATCGTAAAGAGGGCTTTTTCTCATTGGTCCTTATGGGAGGCTACCCATGAGAAACTGGACCATATATCACAGGTCCTTGTGAACAATGGTTATCACAACAGGTAGGTCAACTGAGAAATCAAGAAAGCCCTTGACTCCTAGAATGGGGGAGGGAAATAGGAAAACAAAAGTAAATATTTACAACAAAGGAATTATGCACCATGAAGGATATCATATGGAACAACACTTTCCCCATAAAAGACAACAAGGATCTTAACTTCATGATCGGTCACTAAATCGTCAAAACCAAAACTTTGGTCATGAAAAATATCCCAGCTCATCCTATGAAGGACAGTCTGAAAAGAACTAATGGTCTTCCGCTACCAACACCCCATCGAGGATGGCCAGGTAGCTACATCGGGATGCCAGCTATGTGACACTCGAAACGTCTCTCCTGTCACGTAAAACAAGGTGCTATTATAGTGTAGCCTCATTTGTCATGAAAAAAATAGCTTTGTGTATTTTTTTTGGGGGGGGGGTAAAAGCAAAAAGTCAATTGATTTTGTTAATGATTGTATAAACATTTAAAAATTAGGTTGGATTTTTTTTTTTTTTTTTTTTGCATTCTAATGACCTGAAATCCAAGAGGGCCGCCACACCAGTAAATCAGCGTAAATGTGCTTTTTTTCCACATATACTTTTTGAAATATTGTGCATAAATGTGACCATGGCAACAAAATCTTCCACCAGAATACTGATCCTTTATTTTGTACACTTTTAGATAAATGATGTCTGTTTCATTTCAATATTTTGTCTGGAACTTGATGATCAACTTCAATAATTGACAGTGATTGTTCATATTACGTTAAAGTTCCATTTGTCAATTTTGTGGTGTATATACTATCATATTCTTTTTTCTTTTGCAGCTACAAGTACCCAAAGTATCCACAGCAACTAGAACCAATACTAACAAGGCTTGGAGGCCTCAAGTTAAGCAAGCTGTTAATCAGCCAAAAAGGGTGAATTTTACACGATACTTTGTCAGTTGAGCATCTCTCTCTCTCTCTCTCTCTCTCTCTCTCTCTCTCTCTCTCTCTCTCTCTCTCTCTCTCTCTCTCTCTCTCTCTCTCTCTTTTTTTTACACCATACCAATATCTCTTCAAAACCCATAAACAATGTATATATTCGTGAATACCTAATAGAGAATACAATTCACCAGTGGCCGCCACGTTTACATGGATGTAGAAATAATTGGAGAAAAAGTTATTAAACATGAACAACTGTCGCCCAAAGACGTAATTTGTAAGACCTACTTTCTACAAAATATATTTCATGTTTTCGGTGGTACGACGTTCCAAACTCTGTATAACTATAACACAAATCGAGTTGAATTGATAAATGAAATAAAAACAATCTGAAAACGGAGGTCCTCTATTTTTTGTTCCCCCGTCAAAAGGAAAATTAAGCAAAAAACTAAATAAATAAGAACCTACCTTCAGTTAAACTTCTTTGTGGCTTTCAAACGAATGACCCTAAAAACGGATCACAAAATATGGCACACAAATTTCTAATATATACAAAAATAAATTGAGATCACAATCCCTACAACTAAAAGATTAGATATACAACAAATGATTAAATACTAACAAAAACTCTGATAAAGACCTCAAATATTAGACCATTACTTCAGAAGGTGATTGACTCAGCCCTTCCTGGATTATCCATTTGTATCAATCACAAGGGTAAATGTTGGCATTGCTGCTGTACATTTTCTCCACCTTGATATACGCAGCAATACGTTGCCTGCTTTCCTTAGTTATAACCGGATTCAGAGGATATTTTTGTTATCGCTATTTGTCCTTAAGATGAATATTTAGTTTTTATATTAGTAGGAAATATGCCTCAGCTGCTCACTTTTTGAGGCCATTGTCAGGATTGCTCACCTTGTCAGGATTGCTCAGTCAGGATTGCTCACCTTGTCAGGATTGCTCAGTCAGGATTGCTCACTTTTTGGGGCTAATGTCAGCATTGCTCACTTTGTCAGGATTGCTCAGTCAGGATTACTCACTTTTTGAGGCCATTGTCAGGATTGCTCAGTCCATTTGGGGATTTATACGTAAGGTTTTGTTTACAAACAACGCCCCACCCTTCCCCTTTTTTGGGGCTATTATCAGGATTGCTCACTTTTTGGGGCTAATGTCAGAATTGCTCACTTTGTCAGGATTGCTCACTTTTTTGGTCCATTGTCAGGATTGCTCAGTCCGTTTGGGGATTTATACGTAAGGTTTTGTTTACCACCCCCCTTCCCTCAGGCTACTACAACCCCCCCCCCCTCCCCCGCCCACAGGGGCCGTTTTCTGTGTCTATGGTCACCGGCAGGCTTAGAGTTGTCTATCTTGAATGACGCACCCTTCTTTCCCCCTCCCTCCCTTCCCGACCCCTAGGGGGGGGGGGGCGTTTTCTGTGTTTGTGGTCACCGACAGGCATGGAGTTCTCTATCTGGATAACCCATGCCCCTAGATAGTGACATTGTTCCTAACGAGCACGTTGTTTTTTATTTTTTTTTTTATCATAAGACACACATTTGTATGCAGACGAGGCTCTCCTCCCCCCAGACCACAATCCTTTCAATTTAAGCCTATGGAAAAGTACCCACCTCTCTGTGCATTTTTTTTTTTTTTTAATCCTAAGACACACACTCTTGTGAGCCAACGTGAGGCAATCGAGGGGGGCATTTCCTGTGTGTGGTCACCACCAGGCATGAAGTTCTCTATCTGGACCCTATACATAGTGACATCCTTTCAATTTAAGCCTATGGATGTGTCACAACGTGAGACAATCAAGTTTACACGCCTCCCCCACCGTTATCTCTCTCTCTCTCTCTCTCTCTCTCTCTCTCTCTCTCTCTCTCTCTCTCTCTCTCTCTCTCTCTCTCTCTCTCTCTGTCCATTTGTTTTAAGGCCTTTCGCTTACATTAACATATATGGGTAATAATCACTTACATTGACATATATGGGTAATAAAAAACGTATTACAACTTAGTTTCTTTTATTATACGAAGCATACATGCAAAATAACATTTCGTGAATAAAGACATAGCACTTAGTGGGGAAAAAAAATCTAAGCTTAACATTTGCACGCTTAAAAGCGGTAGGAAAACTTTTATTTGATTACGCCCTGACATCACAATATACATTTCGGGTTTGATCGGTGGTTATCACTCCCTGGGTTTCTCCAAACAATAAAATAATTCTATTCTCGTTGACTTGCCTATCAAATGTTAAATGGATTCTCAAATCCCCATTTTTCTCTACTATGAGCGTATCCATCAACGCCATTTCAGGTTTGAAATTAAACGCGATGACTGCCCGACCATGGCTGTAGCAATCATAATGAATTAGGTGGTCATAAGTTAAGCCTAGAGATTTTAATGTCTCGTAGTAAAGATGAGAAAAATTTTCGAGGAATTGACTGTTTATGTCGTACAAAATGGAACCATTCAGTGTGACCCCTATGTGCTTAAGATTATTATGATCAAAATAAATGGGATTCCTATTCAGAACACCATTGAAACTTTCCATATTAACAATAGTGAGGTATAACTTTTCTGGTATAACCTTATTAAAAGGTAAATCCAACGTTGCCTGCGTTTGATTAGGGGCTAGCGCGTATGTTCTGTAAAGTGTTTTATTAAAGATAGTTTCCACCGTACTTTTGGGATTTGAAAGCGCCTGATGAAGGGCGAGTAGAGCCGGGGGGGCGTGGGATGATTTTATCAATATGGAGCCTGGCTTCTTCTAGATGAAATCGAAATTCTTCGGCCTGTGCGGTGGAATTAGGGAACCACGCATTTGGGGCTAATTCCAACTTGATACGCACGTCGATATTATCCATCAAATATTCATCTACTGAAGCCACATCGAGCATAAGTGGATGAATAAGATGCAATCCTTCTCTTTTACCTTTATCAACCCACTCTTTTTCCATTTTGTTCAATTTTGTAAAATAATCGTCTGGTAAAACGTTTGAAATTGATGTTCCCTTGTAATCTTGGAAAACATATCCGAGCCGTCCGACTGTTTTGGCAGTGTGAGACTTTGCTGTAGCTAATAACTTTATGAAAGACCAGTAATTGAAATGGGGATTTGATTCTACGAGCCTTTCGCCGATATAAACCTGGCTTGACTTGAAGATTGTATTTGCCAAACCATTGACAAATACAACATTTACATCATCCCCCAACATGCTCCCATCGGAGGCCGTGACTTTTAAATGTAGTTCAATACTCAAACTGGCTAAATCAATTAGTGTTCCTTCTACGCCATTGATACGAAATTCGAGATAACGATCAGTTATTGCTCCCCCCGATGTAAGATTTGTTGGTAGAATAAAACACGTTTGCCGATCAACCATGGAAGCTTCCACCACTCGTAAACGATTAGGTCTGGGAAAAGCATCCACCACCCCTGCGGTGTATTTTGCGGTGGGGAGTTCGCTCCCTACGAGACCCGCAATTCTCAGTGCCGCCGATGCCATGTTGAATGACTTCACACTAACGCCTATTTACCAGAACGAAATCACATTGCACTAAACACGTCTTTATATCCTATATTCCTACGTGATGAGATTTTCTTTTTATTTACTGTTTTCTTCCCATTTCTTTTGACATTTTTCCTTTTCTTCCCTTTGCCAGTAACAATACGTCGTCCTGTTGATTTTAGCGCCTCCAACCCCCTCTGTTTAAGGCTTGATTTGAAATCTCTTGTCCCCTGTTGTAAATCTCCCATGACATTTAGCCCAAATTCAAGGGCTGAGGGCAGGACCGCCTTTGCCACAAAGGGTGCAACCCTTTTAGCGAGTCCAGCTAATAGACTGAATAGGCCACTCCCTTGCTAGGAACGTCTTGGGGCTCTAAAAACCTCAACATCCCCTAAAGCCCCTTCACGCAAGAGTTTTATGGGGGGACTAGCGAACATGATACTAAACTCCTCAGGAGACGGGGAAAGAAAGGCTACCCTCATGGTGACACACTCTTGAATAAACGTTTGGTGTGGGATGTTGCAGCTTTTATTAATTTTCTGCTTTGGTCTAATATGAAGGATGCAGATTGTGCTGGTATCCTCACGAAAGTGTATCTCCCTTCCTTCTTGGTCGGTCAGGCGAATGGATACTGAATCCAATTCTTTTGTCCCTAAAGGGTAAAACACATAATTATGATACCCTCTCGTTTTACTGCCCCACATACTAAAAGTATCCAATATATTTACCTTTTAACCCCCAAAATAGGACCTTTCAACAATATCCGAATAAATGAGGACAAAGTCCATCCCCGATGTGGGGGAAGGGGGTAAAGGAGCGAGCAAATTATGAGTTTTGATTAGAGGATTACCTGGATTTGTTTAAAAAATTTGATAAGGTTTGCCTGAATTGAATCCTAATATAGCTCCTATTCTTTTATCAAATTTTAATTTGATGGCGTGAATAGGTCCTTTTCGATAAATTGCCTCCTCCGTTTCCTGTCTCTTTGTAAACTTTAATAACACTCTCTTTCTTTGATAGTCATATTCCAAGAGACCCGCCGTGGGTATATTTTCTTGATAAAATCCGAGTGGGAGGATCTTCCTCAAAGCGTTTGTTAAATCTTCGTTAATGCTGGAGACCATATACCCAGCATCAGTGGATAGAATACTTATTCGTGGTTTGTAAATTTCCTCAGTAGCTGAATTTACGGTGGGTTCCCCACCTAAGGATATCCGCACTTTTGTTATTATTATTTCTATCCCTGAATCGAGTTCACCACTAACAAGCCCATAAATTTCCTTAGGGTAATGGATATTAACAAGGGCTACTTCATGCTCCAAATTATGATCTAATTTTATACTATTTTGTAGCTTGTTTGTAAAGCTGCCTGCATTATTTGTAGGGAATATATCCCTATTTCCGAGAGATGTCAGAGTTACTATATGACTTTCTCCAGCCATAGTGTCCAACTGAAGTAGTTAAGATGAGGCGGGGATATTCAAACCAAATTAACATAAGATTTTTTTTTATTAAAGAAGCTTCTATTACATATTTATTCTCATTCGCAAATGAGAAGAACATTCAACTCGAAGATAAAAATACAAAAGGGTGAACATTACACAGTAATATTTTTGTTCTTAACATATGAACAAATTTGCATGAATAAAATGAGAAAACCAGTACATTTAAATACCGCCCCTAATACATAATTATTCTCCTTCCCAGAATGAGAAGAGCGTTTAACTCGAAGATAAAAAAATACAAGGGGTGAACATTACACAGGTGTTTTTTTTTATTTTTTTTTTTATATGAACAAATTTACATGGATAAATGAGAAAACAAGTACATTTAAATATCACCACTATTACCTAATTATTCTCTTTCTCAGAATGAGAAAAACGTTTAATTCGAAGATAAAAAATACAAAAGGATGGATCTTACACAGTAAATATTTTTATTTATAACATATCAAATTTATTTGGATAAAGTAGATTTTTTTTTTATTTAATAAATAAGAAAATAAGAAGATTACATCAAAATATCGCAACCAGGCGGAAAATCTTCAGATCCAACAAAGGAAAACCTTTCCAAGTTATCCAATTCGGGAGTCAACAGACATTTTTCGCTTGCCAGCAAAATAATCTGTTTACCTTTACCAGCCAACCTCCTACCCAAGTTCACCAAATCTGGGAAATAGTGTAACATCCATACACTATCAGCACGACCAGACCTCCCAATTCCAATGGGTATGGTGTATATATTTACGCTCTCATTTCCTTTCTCCAGGGCAAACTGTTCCAATTCGTGTAGACACCTCTTAAAGTTAAAAACACGCGCCTCAGTTGTATCATTCTTCAAGTTTGAAGCGATGCGTATCCCTTGAAGTAGTCACATACGATCTAAGTTTTCCATCGGCATCATTATCATATGCATACCCGTAATTAAACTGCGTTATCAACGTGGCTACGCACGGTGCACTGTAGCCTATCCAAACCTACCAAAGATTGTCCTTTACCTTTTTCTACCGTTAATGGTATCCTCTCTAATTTCAGTTCTTTGCTGCTCTAAGGGAATACATATATACACATATACTCATTTTTCTTGCATTTCGTAGAGGAATACTGTCCAAGTTAAAAGGGAGACACACCCATTGATCCCTTTTCAACAACGTTAGCTTCGAAGTGATTGGAATTATGAGACAAGGTAACACAGATAAGATTTTTTCGAAATGCCAAACAAAAATTTAGTAATGCTCACAGCTTCAAACTTGGAAGAAGAAAGAATTAATGAGGTGGAATCATCTTGATATTTAGGAACTGTAATCTCTAATACAGGGTCTTTAGAATTGGAATTTAATGAAAGATTAAAAAAAAAAATCAGACAACGGCTGAGTTGAATAAAATTTGGAAATCAAATCGCCCGAAATTACACAAAATATCAGGCTATTTATCCGTTTAATGAGATTGGTGATACAACATTGGGAGGTAAATGGCACAACCGAATTATAAATGAAACTATAAGAGAGATTACTCGAGTGCCATATGTGGATGAGATCATGGTGAGGGGCAGATGGAGATGATTTGGTCATGCTCTTTGCACTCCCCAAGAGAGATTAGTTCACCTAACTTTCAACTGGGCTCCACAATGCACTAAAAGAGTTAGAATACCCACACCTATATGGCTGAGAACTATGAAGCGTGAAGGGTGAGAGGACGATTGGAGAAGTATTGATTTGAAAGCTCAAGATAGAGATGATTGGCAAAATCTACCTGATGCCCTTTGCATCAATAGGCGTAGCAGGAGATGATGATGACGATGATGATATATATATATATATATATATATATATATATATATATATATATATATATATATTATATATATATATATATATATATATATATATCTCTTGAGCTTTTAATTCAATACTTTATCTGGGTCTTTCAACTCTTCAAGAACCATTTGGAGCCCATTAAATGTTTGGTGAACTATTCTCTCTTGGGGAATACAAAGCACACGCCCAAACCATCTATAGCAATCTCTCGACATGATCTCATCCACATATGGCGCTTGAGTAATCTCTCTTATAGTTTCATTTCTAATCATGTCCTGCCATTTAACTACCAATATTCTTCTGATGTCTTTGTTCTATAATCTACAAAATCTGTTAGATATTGTTATTATTCTCATAGCATGACTTATGTCCATACAGTTACACCGATCTCACTAAGCTGATATATAGCCTGACTCATTTGTGTAATTTCAGATTTCATTTCCAAATTTTACTTAACCACTCCATTGTCTGATTTCCTTTTTTGAAGCTTTCATTAAACTCCAATTCTAAACACCTTGTATTAGAGATCACAGTTCCTTAATAGCTAAGTGATTCCACCCCTTTAATCTTTTCTCCTTCCAATGATATTTCATTTTCCATTGCATATTCCATTCTCGTCATCTCTGTCCTTCTTCTATTAATCTTGAGGCCAACCTCATGGGATATTTCATGCATTGCAGTCAGCATATATATATATATATATATATATATATATATATATATATATATATATATATATATATATATATATTCATATTTATATATATATATATATATATATATATATATATATATATATATATATATATATATATATATATATATATGCGCGTGTGTGTGTATAATACATTTATAAATTTGCTCTTGTCTATATAAATTTGCATAAACCATCATGAGCGTGTGTGAAAGCGATTAATAAAAGACGTCATTGTAAATTTTAGAAATCAAGACAGAAAAAAAAGAAAGAAGTCGTTTTTAAGGAGTCAAATTTCTCAGAAAAGAAGTCTGAGAGCAACTTCAAAGTATGCCAAAAAATAAAGTATTTTACTTCAATAATAATCATAAATAAAAAATTGTATCTGGGATTTCTGGTCAATTTGGTATATTCATAATCCATATGCTAATCTGTGAATAAAATTCATTAAGATCCATGATTCAATTATCTAACGCCTTGGGTAAACAGCTTGTTGCATATGTAGATGATGCTACTCTCTTTGTATCAATTCTATCTCCTGAATGTAGTTTTGGGATTACTAAATCACTTAATAGAGATCTAGCTAAAACTAGTGCATGGTGCAAATTATGGGGTATGAAGCTGAATTCTAACAAAACTCAGTGCATGATTGTAAGTAGGTCAAGGACATTGGCTCCTCAACATCCAGATCTCAGCATTGATAATGTTTCTCTTTTAAAATTTTAAGTGTGATTCTCGGCAGAAACTTTACTTTTGAGAAACACATTAGGTCTGTCCTCTTCAATTGCACAAAAAAAGAAAATTGACTTATTGAGAAAGTCTTTTGAGATTTTCGGTGATCAATCTATCCTGAACAAGTGTTTTAATTCTTTCATTCTACCTTGTTTCGAGAATTGTTCTCCTGTCTGGTCTTCAGCTGCTGATTCTCATCTTAATTTGTTGGACGGGAACTTACGGTCTATTAGATATCTTATTCCTGATCTAGATATTAATTTTTTGGCTCCGTCGTTTAATTAGTTCATCATGCATGTTGCATAATATTTTTTATAATTCTGACCATCGTTTACATTAGGATCTTCCTGGACAGTTCAATCCTGTTCGTAATAATAGGTTGGCAGTTAATTCTGATAGTCCGGCCTTTATCATGAAGCTCAATACAACAAAGTATTCTAGAAATTTTATTCCAGCTGTGACCAAGTTGTGGGATGATCTTCCTAATCGGGTAGTTGAATCAGTAAAACTTCAAAAGTTCAAAAATGCAGTGAATGTTTTTATGTTGAACGGGAGGACATGTCTTTTTTTATAGTCTATATCTGTTTTATTGTTGTTAATGTTTTATAAAACATTTTATTTAAATTTTTCAATACTTCTTATATCGTTTATTTTCTGATTTTCTTTCCTCACTGGGCTATTTTTCCCTGTTAGAGCCCTTGTGCTTATATCATCTTGCTTGTCCAACTAGAGTTGTATTTTGGCTAGCAATAATAATAATAATAATTATTCGAGGAATGATGGTTAACAAGTTATCTTAGACGTCTCTCTCTCTCTCTCTCTCTCTCTCTCTCTCTCTCTCTCTCTCTCTCTCTCTCTCTCTTTGTAATATATATAAATTTATATATATATATATAAATTATATATATATATATATATATATATATATATATATATAATGTATATTTATATATATAAATATATATATATATATATATATATATATATATTTATATATACTGTGTATATATATATATATAAATATATATATATATATATATATATATATATATATATATATATATATATATATATATATATATATATATATATATATATATATATATATATATATACAGTATATATATACATACTGTATATGTTCATATATATACATATACTTTTCAAAGATTTCTGTGGTAATATATACCAGTCACATTCACTCACTCTTAAGTAAGGATTTAAGAAAATTAATATTGAATGGAGAGAGAGAGAGAGAGAGAGAGAGAGAGAGAGAGAGAGAGAGAGAGAGAGAGAGAGAGAGAGAGAGAGAGAGAGAGATGAATGAAATATTGAAATGAGAGGACAGTAACTTCCATTACTGAAATTCTGCGGCGAAGGTCTTAGTCTTATGCATCTCACAGTCCGTCGATATAAGAATTATTCCGAAACTCTTCCATGATTACAAACTTTAGTTACCAATGATAGAAAATATTATCTATTGAGTGTTTGGAGAAAATATTTAAAGTATGAAAGCAACTCCTACTTAAACTAAAGAGCATGCCTTCACCGCGCCAAGCAATCTTATTCTCTAACGCCACTGCGTACTATTTATTTTATTCGTAAATCAAATTATTCTTAGCTATTTCTAAACAGAATAATCCCTCTATATTTTCGTGCTTCTTATAGCAGAACTGTGACGAGATTACATCGAAAGTGAATTCGAGATTTGTGGCTTGGGAATTAAATGGTCTACTGTTAGTGATCTCTATTCCAAACATCTTTTTTTTTTTTTTTCCATTTGACTTTTTATGAAAATCCTCTTCTTCGGACACAAGTTTGCTGTTTTTTTCTCTGATGTCAAAACGGGAAGCCTCGGCTTACTTTCCTATACTCGAGCATCAGTGATCTATTGAATTTAAATGCGCGATCATAGTTTTTATTTTGATTCAATTGCATTACTACCATTCTATCATTATATACATACACACACACACACACACACATATATATATATATATATATATATATATATATATATAAATATATATATATATATATATATATATATATATATATATATATATATATATATATATATATACATATATATATATATATATATATCATCATCATCATCATCCTAAGCCTATTGACGCAAAGGGCCTCCGGTAGATTTCACCAGTCGTCTCTATTCGATACTTCTCAATTACCATCTCTCACCTCTAGCTTCACAGTCCTCAGCCATGTAGGCATAGATCTTCCAACTCTTCTAGTGCCCTGTGGAGCCTAGTTAAACGTTTGGTGAGCTAATCTGTCTTGGGGAGTACGAAGACCATGACCAAACCCTCTCCATCTACCCCTCAACAAAAATCTCTCTTATAGTTTCATTTCTAATCCTGCCCTGCCATTCAACCCCCAATATCCTTCAGAGTGCTTTCTTCTCAGATTTACTAAATCTGTTAGGTACTGTTTTATTGTCCTATCATGATTCATATCCATACAGCAACACAGATTTTAGTTAAATTCAATTTCAGGCGATTTGATTTCTAGGTTTTACTTAACGTAGTCATTGTCTGATTTGCTCTCTATCTTTCACAAAACTCCAATTCTAAAGACCCTGTGTTGGAGATAATAGTTACTAAATACTAAAACGATTCCATCTCATTACTGCTTTCTCTTTCGAATGTTAT
Organism: Palaemon carinicauda; assembly: GCF_036898095.1. Lineage (NCBI taxonomy): Eukaryota > Metazoa > Arthropoda > Malacostraca > Decapoda > Palaemonidae > Palaemon > Palaemon carinicauda. The sequence continues at coordinate 89,028,709 of NC_090744.1, read as the reverse complement.
TTCCTTTTCCATTCCATAATCCGTTCTCATTATCTCTTTCTTCTATTTCTCTTGAGCCCAGCTTCGTTAGATATCTAACGAATTTGGGTAGGCAAGTATTGTAAAACCTGTGGTGTTCTGCTAATAACGACCGCATCATCAGCGTACTGTAGGCCTGCTAATTTCCCATGTGCCATCCAGTCCATTCCTTCTCTACCATCCCCAACAGCTCTAAGCATTACAAAATCCACGAGTAGGATAAACAAAATAGGTGACACATTTCCTTAGAGTACTCCGCTGTTCACTGGTAATTCACTTGATAGGACTCCAATAACATAAACTTTGCACTTGCTATGCTCGTGAAAAGACTTCGCATATATAAGAGGAATTCCATAATAATGCAGGACTCTTCACAAAATTGGACGGTGCACAATATCAAAGGCTTTTTCATAGTGCACAAATGGCATCAAAAGTGGATTTCTATATTCTAGGCATTCTTATATAATATGTCTCCAAATGAAAATTTGGTCAGTAAAACTTTTAACTTTTCTAAACCCCGATCGTTCATATCTCATCTTGTTCATCAATCTTTCTTTCGAGTCTCTTTAGAATATCAATGCTATATATTTTCATGACAACTGAAGTAAGTGTGATGCCTTTGTAATTATTGCAATCAGTCAGGTCTCTTTCTTTTGCCATTTTTATCAACACTCCTAGCTCCCATTCATCAGGTTCGGCCTCTTCATGCCATATCCTACAAATATTCTAGGGGTCACTTAATTTTCAGCCAGTATCATCTCAGCAGGTATTCCATTGTGACCAGTGACTTTCCATCTCCTTAGTTTTTAATGATAGCTTCGACTTCTAACACGCTGAATTCATTCATGGGCACATCAAGGTGTTCATCAGCTTCTGGTATATCAATCAAATTATTCCCCTCGTATCTCGTATTCATGGCCTCCAACGTTGTACTTCTTTATCTTCTGTTGTTATAGCAGTTTCATCTCTCTTTTTGACAGGTATATGCTTCTTCATCTTTACCTTTGTAGAGATTTCATTAGTAATTCTATGAGCGATTCTTACACCACAGCCACTCCCTGAATTCAAAGCACTGCCAGCTTTCCTGTCTAAATATTGTCTTCAGTCATTTCTGACTTTTCTTTGGACCTCACTATGAATACTGGAATATATATATATATATATATATATATATATATATATATATATATATATATATATATATATATATACATATATATGCATATGTCTATATATATATAAATATATATATATATATATATATATATATATATATATAGAGAGAGAGAGAGAGAGAGAGAGAGAGAGAGAGAGAGAGAGAGAGAGAGAGAGAGAGAGAGAGAGAGTTAATTATCATCAGCCATTAATATTCTAGTGTACAACAAAGAACTCAGACACGTCCTTACACTTGCGTCAGTTTATGGTCTTTCTATGGCAGTCCACATCTGCATAAATTTTAAGTTCGTCAATTCATCGTCTTCTCTTCCCTTCCCTTCTTCATTTGTATTCTCTAGGGACTCCTCCTGTTATTTCTAATGTCCATCTATTATCTGCTATTCGCATATTCCCTGCCCATGTCCATTTTTTTTCTTACATGTCGTCGCTGTTTATTTCATTTACATATCATCTTAGTTTTATTCATATTTTTTATTAGTGGTACATTTCTGCTTTCACTATTCAAATCTTCAATCATCTTTTGCAATTCCTCCCATGATTCATTAAACAACTGAGTCATCTGCAAATCTAAGTTGTTAACGTTTTCCTAATTAAGATTAATTCCTACTATCTCCCAATCTAATTTTTTCTAAGATTTCTAGGACTACTCTGTATAACTTAGGAGAGATGGAGTGTCCTTGTCTATCTCCTTTCTCATTTGGAATTTTGTCATTATCTTTATGTAGTTTTAGGACTACTATACTTCCTGTACAGATATCGTCAAGTGTTCTAACATAAAGAGTCATTTATTCCTTTTCTTTGAAAGGCTTTAGTTACTGCTTGTGTTTTGATAGAGTCAAAAGCTGTTTTATAGTCTATAAATGCCATACATAGTGGCTTGTGCTCTTCCTTTTGATTTTTTCATTAGCTGGTTAATTACATGAATATGGTTAGTTATGGAATACCCACTTGTTAAGCTTATCTGGTCTCTTGATGGATTAAAATCTAGCTGTTTTTCTATTTAAAGGCTTAAAGGCTGCTCATGAATGGCAGGCAGGACAATGCCCTAGAGACTGACCATAAATATGATCAGTGCCCAAGCCCCATCTCTCCCAAACTAGGACATGAGAGGGGCAAGCAATGGCTGCTGATGACCCAGCAGATAGAT
>NC_090744.1:88971368-89023868 GCF_036898095.1 Palaemon carinicauda | reverse complement strand
TGAAATATGATAGAATAGTCTGCCCGAGTGTACCCTCAACCAGGAGAACTCTAACCCAAGACAGTGGAAGACTATGGTACAGAGGCAATGGCACTACCCAAGACTGAAGAACAATGGTTTGATTTTGGAGTGTCCTTCTAGAAGAGCTGCTAACCATAGCTAAAGAGTCTCTTCTACCCTTTCCAAGGAGAAAGTACCCACTGAACAATGGCAGTGCAGTAGTTAACCCCTAGGGTGAAAAAGTATTTTTGTTTTCTAATTGAATTAATTAATTAAATGTTAAATGTATTCCTTATAAGGAAACAGTTTTTGATTTCCCGTCTTTATTTTTCAACGGTTGTTCAAGAGTTTCGAACAAAGGAAAGAAAACGGGAATGGCGTGGCTTGACGTGACGTGACGTGACACTGAACGAGGATTCAAGGTGTAAGAATTGTGAAGAGGAAACAAGTGGACAGGCCACCGGAGGAGGACCAAGATGCCTAGACGTGAAAGGGAAGCAATCGGAGGACTGTGGCCAATGTGAAAAGGTACAACACAACCAAAGAGGACTACAGAGTGAGCTGTGTGACTGGTGGTACCACATAGGCTGCCAAAAGGTAGGAGTAGAGGAATACAATATATATAAAGACCAGAAGATAAAAGCAAAGTGGCTCTGTCAGAAATGCAGCACAGGCTTTAAGACCTTAAAAAAAAAGTTAATAAAGATATGAAGGATGAAAACATGGCTTTAAAGATGGCTTATAAAGATAAAGAAGAGGAAAATCTTGCATTGAAACAAACCAGTAAAGAGATAGAGCAAGAGAACATGGCCTTGAGAAAAAACAATAAACAACTCACTGACCAAGTCAGAACTCTTGAAGCTAAGATAGAGAACTTAGGATACAGGAAATACTAGAGGAAGTTTTTGAGGAGCTGGAAGAAATAATTGAAAAAGAAAGAAAGAAGAACAACCTAATTATATTTGGTATAGAAGAAGCAGACTACACAAGTCGGCAAGAGAGAATTGATAAGGAACTAGATATATGTGTGCAAGTATTTGAATAAATACAAAGTGAGGCAAATAATGAAGACATAGTAGAAATATTCAGAATTGGTAAGCATAGAAGAATGGAGGAAAACGATGAAAGAGGCAATGAGGGACAAGCACAAGCTAGACAAAGGCCTAGGCCCATCCTAGTAAAACTAAGAGATGAGAGAACTAAATGGAGTATCATAAAGAAAGCAAAAACAATCAGACAATCTAGGATTGATGCACTAAAAATGTATGGATAGTCCCTGACTTAAAGATGAGAGAAAGGGAGCGAGATAGAGAATTAAGACGAAAATTGAACGAGAAAAGGGATGCCGGTGAAGAAGGATGGTTTATAATGAGAGGAAAATTACAGACAAGAAATTTTTTGTAAGTAAGAAACACAATCCCATATTAGAAATAAAACTACTCAATGTACAAGGTTTAACTCAAGTCAAGCAATGTGAAATAGAAAAACTTATAACAGAAAATACAATACTGTGCCTTACTGAAACACAGCAAAAATATATGAAAGTTAATATTTCTGAAAACTTAAAATATATAGATTCAAATAGGGATGAAGGAGATAAGAAAGGAGGTGGTTTATGTATCATGCATAGAAAAAAATACTTTTTAGTTACAGAGGAAATAGAAACAAAGCACAGTGATATATTATTAGTGAAGTGTGCACTGAAAAACTTTTAGTTTTATTATTTTACTTGTATACATGTCTACAAGTGACCAAGTAAGGAATAAAATTATGGAAAAGGAAATAAATCCAATTTTAGATAAGTTTGAAGAACAATCTTTTATTTTTTGGGGTGATTTCATATAGGATTTATAGGAAACCAAGAAGTCAATACAAACGGTAAGAGAGTGCTAAACTGGATTGAAAACTAAAATTTCATTCTTGCTAAATGGAGACCCAAATTGCAGTGGTGAAACTACATGGGAAAGTAGGGATATGAAGAGTGCCATTGATTTTGTAATGATGAATCAAGAACTATATAAGAGGTTTATGTGTATGAATATAGATGAAAAAAAAAAAGACAATTATGACTTGTCTGACCACAATGTTCTTAGTGTACTCATACGAATTTCTCTAGAAAAATGTAAATATAGTAACAAAAAAGAAGAAATCACATATATGAAAATAACTGAAGATACTTTAGAGAAATATATATTAGAACTAGAAAATGAACTAAGAAGAAGCACTGTGAATGACATTGAAGCCTATGAAAATCTAATAAAAATACATCAGAAAAACATATGAAAAGAAAAATTTGGAGAAAAACAGTACAAGGGAAAGTAATGGAAGTGGAGCCCATATGGATGTCAACAGGTGATAAAGAAAGCAATAAGCATAAGACGAACCTATAATAAATAAAAAAGGAAGCTTCAAAATACCTCTCAAGAATATAAAAAATATGATACACTATACAGAGAACAGAAAATTATTGTGAAAAACATGATAAAAAATGCCATGTGGAAGCATGAAAAAAAAGTAACTGATGATATTAGACGAGATCAAAATATGACAAAAAAGCTATGGGAGCACATTAAAAGACTCAAAGGAGAAAACCTGACAGAAAGTAAGAAGATAATACTTTATGGGGACACTGGAATGCCAATAGAACCTGAAGATGTGCCAAATAAATTAACCTGTTTCTGGAATACAATCTACAGACAAAGAGAAAACACAATAGAAGAAGTGTGGAATGAAGATAGTAGAAGAACATATGAACAATCTTTAGAGAAAGAAATAGAGGAAGGAAAACTCAGTTTAATAATAGGAGAAAGGTGGGAATCAAATGACTTACACTTTCCAACAGCATTAAGAGACATGGCCTACCACTGCAACATACTAACACCTCAACCAATGGATAAAAGCCAAATAAAAATAACAAAGAAAGAGGTAAAGAGCAGCTCATAAGAACAAAAAAAGGTAAAGCATCAGGACCAGACAAATTGAAACCAGATCTGTTTAAGGTAATGAGTACAAGTGAAATATGTGTAAACAAGTTAATGGAATGTTTTAACAATATTATCAATGAAGATTATGTCACAGAAAGCTGGAAGGAGACTAACACAACACTAATACCCAAGAAATACAAACCAACAGTGGCAGACTTAAGACCAATAGCACTAGCAAATGCATCATATAAAATGTTCATGGGTATTGTAGGACAAAAGATTGAAGAACATATTAGAGGAGGTGGACTAAGAAGTGATTTGCAAGCAGGCTTTACAGAGGAAAGAAGAGTCACAGACAATTTATATATATTAAAATACTGTATTTCTGAAACGTTTAAGAACAGAGACACACTTATAGTAACATCACTGGATTTTAAAAAGGCTTTTGATTCAATTAACAGAGAGAACTTAATAAAAATACTCATGAAAAATAAAATTGATTCAAGTCTCATAAAACATTATAGCACAAATATACAGCAATGATAAGACACACCTACATATTAACAATGAGAAACAGGCTACAATCCACATAACCAATGGTGTAAGACAAGGATGTAATGGCTCAACTGTACTTTTTCTACTGATGACTTATGAAATTATACAGAAACTAGAAGAACAAATTGGCTTTAGAAATGACAAGTTTAAGATACCAATATTATGTTATGCAGATGATGGATTATTACTTTCAAGAACAATAGAAGAGGCAAGCTACAGCATCAAACTTATAGAAAACCCAGCAATGCAGTGTGGCTTACAAATAAACAAAGAAAAAAGTAATATATTAATATACAACCAGCAAGAACAGCCAGACACAATGGCCAACATCAAAATATGCAGCAAACTTAAATATCTAGGATAGAAAATAAGAAAAATTGTTTTAAAACCCACAAAAGAGAGAAGCTGAATGAAGCTAAACAACTGGCAAACATGCCATATAGTGTCACAGAAAGGAGCTGTAACAGGTTACTAGTTGGGAAGGGATATTGGAAAGGAGTCGGACTTGCTGCAACATTATATGGGGCTGAGATACTTGACTATAGTAAAGAACTTGAAAAGATCCAGCGTATAGAAAATAATGTGTATAGATGTATACTACGAATGCCGACATATACAGCAAATTGTGTACTAAGATCTGAGGTAGGAGCAACTTCAACAGTAGCCAGAGATGGAAAAATTAAGATCCTATGTGTCAAACATATATTAAAGGACAACAGAAATTAACTAATGAAAGAAATTTTTCTAGAGGAATATGAAAAAGGAAAAACCACTTGGATAAAGAGGTTGAAGGTTTATATGGACGACATGAATTTGACATTGAGAGAAATAAAAGACTTAAAGACGGAAAGTATTATATCGAAGATCAAAGAGTGGGACACAGCAAGGTGGAGAAGGGAAGCAGAACAGAAATCTACATTAAGTATATATAGGAAACATAAGAACAACATAAAAGAAGAAGGTTGGATAAACAATACTGAAGAAGAAACACTAATGGTAAAAGCAAGAACGAATACATTAAACTTGAACTAGAGGAATCATTACCAAGGAAAGAGTGAGACTTGCCCATATAATGACTGTGATAATGAATCACTAGAACATTTTATATTAGAGTGTAAAGGTTATGACAACATAAGACACAGGTTCAACATCCCAATGGAAAACCAGAGTGAAAGTAAAGAAAAATTATTAGCACAAATTATGCTTTTTGATGTCAACAATAATAATGAAATACAAGAGAAGAAAATCTACATTAAAGAAATCTGGAAGACATGATACGAGAAAATTAAAGAGCGCGACTAAACAAAACAAGAAGTGGGAGCCGATGCGCAGGCTTATCCCACACCCATTACTGGACTGGACTGGACAAGTTTTGAATCAGACTGGAAGCGAGTCAGAGCTCAAGTCGTTACAGGATAACAGTGCCGGCCGCATCCAGTGAACGTGTGTTCCTTCCTTTAAAAATTGAATAATTAGTTCGAAGCTTAAGTTTATAGCAGCTCTATTCTAGTGCAGGTAAGTTGAAGAATAACGACTTACCAATATTGATTTGAGTTAGATAATTCTAACATTTTCGAACTAATTTGTGCTTTTTTTATACCCGTGAGACTTCAGTTTGCTTTTCGTCCTGTTAGTTTTCTTCGGCTATGACTCTGGTCATTGGGGATAGCTGGGTAAGGAGGTTGTCATAACTACGCCTGAAAGAATGTGACGGGTTTTGTTACATTCACAAGCGGGGCGCAACCTTCGAAAGTATCAAAATTGAAGTGGAGCGATATTTTGCTTGTCCTAGGAGGTCTAGACCTAATCGAATTTTTGTGTTCTTGGGTATCAACGATCTGGACGCTATCCCTAGTACTGCGGAGGTATGGCAGGTAGAGCGCTGTTGTGAGGCCTTTGCAGAATTGTTAAAGAAATTCTGTCCCGATGCGAAATTAATTTTTGCGCAAATAGAGGATAGGTTTTATTTTAATCACTTGGAAAGTTTTGACGCGTTGCGGCAGGACTTTAAAGCAAAGTCAAATAAATTCAACAAGTGGTTGAATAAATGTAAAGGAAAGCATAGTTTGTTCATTATGAAAGGGGTTAGTGGATTCTCTGACCCAGGCCTTTATTCCAGGGATGGAGTTCATCTCAATTATGATGGAAATCTGAAGTTGGCGCAGAGAATGGCTGATTTTTAGTTTAAGCAAAGACCTAAAGGTAAAGTTAGTTTAGCTGTTCTAGTGTCAAGTATGTACTTTTTCGTCCTCTCTAGGGTCATTTGGTTTTTGTAATGTCAGGATTTTTTGTATACCTGTACTGCTGTTATTCCTTATAAGGAAAGGAGCAGTATCGGTCTTATTCTATACTCTATTAATTTAAGCGTAGGTTAAGTTAGTAGCCTTTTCATTTATATAACTGATGATAACTTGCTTTGCATTGACTTGATTAAGTTGAGTTTTAATTTTTCCTTGGTTAATTTAGTATTGGTTAAAAGCATTGTTCAAGATGGACGAGGCTGAAATGAAAAAGTTAATTAAGAAGAGGGCCTATGTTAAGGGTTTAATAGCTCTTGATGTTAAGAAGATTGACTCTTTAAAGGACGATCAAATTAATGGTCATTTGTTACAAGAATTTATTCACAAAATTGATGCTAATTTAGTAATAGTTGAGAATTTTGATGCTAGCATTTGTGAAACTGCTGAAGATGAACTAGATAGTATTATGCAAGCAGCAAGAGATTATCATTATGAAATACAGAAAACTCTGTCTGAATTTAGAGTAAAATTTTATAATTTGTTTGGAGGTACGAATACTCCTCAAAATAGTTCTAGTAAAATTGTAAAGTTGCCTCTCCCTCCTATTCAAATTCAGAAGTTTGAAAACAATGCAGCTAATTCATTTGCCTATTTTAACTTTAAGAAGGCTTTTAATTATGCTTTGGCTGGTATGCCTAACCTAATTAATGCTCAAAAGTTTATTTATTTAAAAGGTTATTTTTTGGGTGAAGCATTAAGTGTGGTAGAAAACATTACAGTAAATGATGAGGGTTTTCATTTGGCTTTTAAGCAATTAGATCTTAATTTTCTGGATCAAGACAACATAATTGATCAAGTAATAGGTGAAGTTTTGAACACTTCTGAAGTAAAATCCCTTAGTGAAGTAGAATCTTTGGTTAGATCTTTGAATAATAAATTCATTGATTTGAAGGGACTTGGTATAGATCTGATTGAAGTTGATTCAGCTGCTCTATTGCTTATTAGCAAAATAGTAAATAGGAAACTTCATAGAAATATTTTGACAGAACTCTCTAGAACTACAGGATCTTCTTAGCCTAATTTTAACCAGTTGTTAGATAATTATCAGAGTATTATTGCACGCCTTAGTTTAGGTTATAATGAAAATTCTGGTGCAGAACCTAAAGTTAAATATGAAGGTAAAGAAGTTAAATATGAAGGTAAAGACCGTAATTTCCAACAATCAAAGTTTAGTAATAGATCTACTGCTAGTAATGACTCTAATAAAGTTCAGTTTACCCGTATACCTTTATCTTCTGGTAGATGTAAATTTTGTAAAGATACTGGTCATAACTCTTCTAGATGTACTAGGTTTGATACTTTGCAATCTAGGAAGAATAGAGCTGAAGAACTAACTTTATACTCATTTTTCTTGCATTTCGTAGAGGAATACTGTCCAAGTTAAAAGGGAGACACACCCATTGATCCCTTTTCAACAACGTTAGCTTCGAAGTGATTGGAATTATGAGACAAGGTAACACAGATAAGATTTTTTCGAAATGCCAAACAAAAATTTAGTAATGCTCACAGCTTCAAACTTGGAAGAAGAAAGAATTAATGAGGTGGAATCATCTTGATATTTAGGAACTGTAATCTCTAATACAGGGTCTTTAGAATTGGAATTTAATGAAAGATTAAAAAAAAAAATCAGACAACGGCTGAGTTGAATAAAATTTGGAAATCAAATCGCCCGAAATTACACAAAATATCAGGCTATTTATCCGTTTAATGAGATTGGTGATACAACATTGGGAGGTAAATGGCACAACCGAATTATAAATGAAACTATAAGAGAGATTACTCGAGTGCCATATGTGGATGAGATCATGGTGAGGGGCAGATGGAGATGATTTGGTCATGCTCTTTGCACTCCCCAAGAGAGATTAGTTCACCTAACTTTCAACTGGGCTCCACAATGCACTAAAAGAGTTAGAATACCCACACCTATATGGCTGAGAACTATGAAGCGTGAAGGGTGAGAGGACGATTGGAGAAGTATTGATTTGAAAGCTCAAGATAGAGATGATTGGCAAAATCTACCTGATGCCCTTTGCATCAATAGGCGTAGCAGGAGATGATGATGACGATGATGATATATATATATATATATATATATATATATATATATATATATATATATATATATATATATATATATATATCTCTTGAGCTTTTAATTCAATACTTTATCTGGGTCTTTCAACTCTTCAAGAACCATTTGGAGCCCATTAAATGTTTGGTGAACTATTCTCTCTTGGGGAATACAAAGCACACGCCCAAACCATCTATAGCAATCTCTCGACATGATCTCATCCACATATGGCGCTTGAGTAATCTCTCTTATAGTTTCATTTCTAATCATGTCCTGCCATTTAACTACCAATATTCTTCTGATGTCTTTGTTCTACAATCTACAAAATCTGTTAGATATTGTTATTATTCTCATAGCATGACTTATGTCCATACAGTTACACCGATCTCACTAAGCTGATATATAGCCTGACTCATTTGTGTAATTTCAGATTTCATTTCCAAATTTTACTTAACCACTCCATTGTCTGATTTCCTTTTTTGAAGCTTTCATTAAACTCCAATTCTAAACACCTTGTATTAGAGATCACAGTTCCTTAATAGCTAAGTGATTCCACCCCTTTAATCTTTTCTCCTTCCAATGATATTTCATTTTCCATTGCATATTCCATTCTCGTCATCTCTGTCCTTCTTCTATTAATCTTGAGGCCAACCTCATGGGATATTTCATGCATTGCAGTCAGCATATATATATATATATATATATATATATATATATATATATATATATATATATATATATATCATATTTATATATATATATATATATATATATATATATATATATATATATATATATATATGCGCGTGTGTGTGTATAATACATTTATAAATTTGCTCTTGTCTATATAAATTTGCATAAACCATCATGAGCGTGTGTGAAAGCGATTAATAAAAGACGTCATTGTAAATTTTAGAAATCAAGACAGAAAAAAAAGAAAGAAGTCGTTTTTAAGGAGTCAAATTTCTCAGAAAAGAAGTCTGAGAGCAACTTCAAAGTATGCCAAAAAATAAAGTATTTTACTTCAATAATAATCATAAATAAAAAATTGTATCTGGGATTTCTGGTCAATTTGGTATATTCATAATCCATATGCTAATCTGTGAATAAAATTCATTAAGATCCATGATTCAATTATCTAACGCCTTGGGTAAACAGCTTGTTGCATATGTAGATGATGCTACTCTCTTTGTATCAATTCTATCTCCTGAATGTAGTTTTGGGATTACTAAATCACTTAATAGAGATCTAGCTAAAACTAGTGCATGGTGCAAATTATGGGGTATGAAGCTGAATTCTAACAAAACTCAGTGCATGATTGTAAGTAGGTCAAGGACATTGGCTCCTCAACATCCAGATCTCAGCATTGATAATGTTTCTCTTTTAAAATTTTAAGTGTGATTCTCGGCAGAAACTTTACTTTTGAGAAACACATTAGGTCTGTCCTCTTCAATTGCACAAAAAAAGAAAATTGACTTATTGAGAAAGTCTTTTGAGATTTTCGGTGATCAATCTATCCTGAACAAGTGTTTTAATTCTTTCATTCTACCTTGTTTCGAGAATTGTTCTCCTGTCTGGTCTTCAGCTGCTGATTCTCATCTTAATTTGTTGGACGGGAACTTACGGTCTATTAGATATCTTATTCCTGATCTAGATATTAATTTTTTGGCTCCGTCGTTTAATTAGTTCATCATGCATGTTGCATAATATTTTTTATAATTCTGACCATCGTTTACATTAGGATCTTCCTGGACAGTTCAATCCTGTTCGTAATAATAGGTTGGCAGTTAATTCTGATAGTCCGGCCTTTATCATGAAGCTCAATACAACAAAGTATTCTAGAAATTTTATTCCAGCTGTGACCAAGTTGTGGGATGATCTTCCTAATCGGGTAGTTGAATCAGTAAAACTTCAAAAGTTCAAAAATGCAGTGAATGTTTTTATGTTGAACGGGAGGACATGTCTTTTTTTATAGTCTATATCTGTTTTATTGTTGTTAATGTTTTATAAAACATTTTATTTAAATTTTTCAATACTTCTTATATCGTTTATTTTCTGATTTTCTTTCCTCACTGGGCTATTTTTCCCTGTTAGAGCCCTTGTGCTTATATCATCTTGCTTGTCCAACTAGAGTTGTATTTTGGCTAGCAATAATAATAATAATAATTATTCGAGGAATGATGGTTAACAAGTTATCTTAGACGTCTCTCTCTCTCTCTCTCTCTCTCTCTCTCTCTCTCTCTCTCTCTTGTAATATATATAAATTTATATATATATATATAAATTATATATATATATAAATTATATATATATATATATATATATATATATAAATGTATATTTATATATATAAATATATATATATATATATATATATATATATATTTATTTATATATACTGTGTATATATATATATAAATATATATATATATATATATATATATATATATATATATATATATATATATATATATAAATATATATATATATATATATATATATATATATATATATATATATATATATATATATACAGTATATATATACATACTGTATATGTTCATATATATACATATACTTTTCAAAGATTTCTGTGGTAATATATACCAGTCACATTCACTCACTCTTAAGTAAGGATTTAAGAAAATTAATATTGAATGGAGAGAGAGAGAGAGAGAGAGAGAGAGAGAGAGAGAGAGAGAGAGAGAGAGAGAGAGAGAGAGAGAGAGAGAGAGAGATGAATGAAATATTGAAATGAGAGGACAGTAACTTCCATTACTGAAATTCTGCGGCGAAGGTCTTAGTCTTATGCATCTCACAGTCCGTCGATATAAGAATTATTCCGAAACTCTTCCATGATTACAAACTTTAGTTACCAATGATAGAAAATATTATCTATTGAGTGTTTGGAGAAAATATTTAAAGTATGAAAGCAACTCCTACTTAAACTAAAGAGCATGCCTTCACCGCGCCAAGCAATCTTATTCTCTAACGCCACTGCGTACTATTTATTTTATTCGTAAATCAAATTATTCTTAGCTATTTCTAAACAGAATAATCCCTCTATATTTTCGTGCTTCTTATAGCAGAACTGTGACGAGATTACATCGAAAGTGAATTCGAGATTTGTGGCTTGGGAATTAAATGGTCTACTGTTAGTGATCTCTATTCCAAACATCTTTTTTTTTTTTTTTCCATTTGACTTTTTATGAAAATCCTCTTCTTCGGACACAAGTTTGCTGTTTTTTTCTCTGATGTCAAAACGGGAAGCCTCGGCTTACTTTCCTATACTCGAGCATCAGTGATCTATTGAATTTAAATGCGCGATCATAGTTTTTATTTTGATTCAATTGCATTACTACCATTCTATCATTATATACATACACACACACACACACACATATATATATATATATATATATATATATATATATATACATAAATATATATATATATATATATATATATATATATATATATATATATACATATATATATATATATATATATATATATATATGTATATATATATATATATATATATATATATATACATATATATATATATATATATATATATATATATATATATATATATATATATATATATATATATATCATCATCATCATCATCTCCTAAGCCTATTGACGCAAAGGGCCTCCGGTAGATTTCACCAGTCGTCTCTATTCGATACTTCTCAATTACCATCTCTCACCTCTAGCTTCACAGTCCTCAGCCATGTAGGCATAGATCTTCCAACTCTTCTAGTGCCCTGTGGAGCCTAGTTAAACGTTTGGTGAGCTAATCTGTCTTGGGGAGTACGAAGACCATGACCAAACCCTCTCCATCTACCCCTCAACAAAAATCTCTCTTATAGTTTCATTTCTAATCCTGCCCTGCCATTCAACCCCCAATATCCTTCAGAGTGCTTTCTTCTCAGATTTACTAAATCTGTTAGGTACTGTTTTATTGTCCTATCATGATTCATATCCATACAGCAACACAGATTTTAGTTAAATTCAATTTCAGGCGATTTGATTTCTAGGTTTTACTTAACGTAGTCATTGTCTGATTTGCTCTCTATCTTTCACAAAACTCCAATTCTAAAGACCCTGTGTTGGAGATAATAGTTACTAAATACTAAAACGATTCCATCTCATTACTGCTTTCTCTTTCGAATGTTATTTCCTTTTCCATTCCATAATCCGTTCTCATTATCTCTTTCTTCTATTTCTCTTGAGCCCAGCTTCGTTAGATATCTAACGAATTTGGGTAGGCAAGTATTGTAAAACCTGTGGTGTTCTGCTAATAACGACCGCATCATCAGCGTACTGTAGGCCTGCTAATTTCCCATGTGCCATCCAGTCCATTCCTTCTCTACCATCCCCAACAGCTCTAAGCATTACAAAATCCACGAGTAGGATAAACAAAATAGGTGACACATTTCCTTAGAGTACTCCGCTGTTCACTGGTAATTCACTTGATAGGACTCCAATAACATAAACTTTGCACTTGCTATGCTCGTGAAAAGACTTCGCATATATAAGAGGAATTCCATAATAATGCAGGACTCTTCACAAAATTGGACGGTGCACAATATCAAAGGCTTTTTCATAGTGCACAAATGGCATCAAAAGTGGATTTCTATATTCTAGGCATTCTTATATAATATGTCTCCAAATGAAAATTTGGTCAGTAAAACTTTTAACTTTTCTAAACCCCGATCGTTCATATCTCATCTTGTTCATCAATCTTTCTTTCGAGTCTCTTTAGAATATCAATGCTATATATTTTCATGACAACTGAAGTAAGTGTGATGCCTTTGTAATTATTGCAATCAGTCAGGTCTCTTTCTTTTGCCATTTTTATCAACACTCCTAGCTCCCATTCATCAGGTTCGGCCTCTTCATGCCATATCCTACAAATATTCTAGGGGTCACTTAATTTTCAGCCAGTATCATCTCAGCAGGTATTCCATTGTGACCAGTGACTTTCCATCTCCTTAGTTTTTAATGATAGCTTCGACTTCTAACACGCTGAATTCATTCATGGGCACATCAAGGTGTTCATCAGCTTCTGGTATATCAATCAAATTATTCCCCTCGTATCTCGTATTCATGGCCTCCAACGTTGTACTTCTTTATCTTCTGTTGTTATAGCAGTTTCATCTCTCTTTTTGACAGGTATATGCTTCTTCATCTTTACCTTTGTAGAGATTTCATTAGTAATTCTATGAGCGATTCTTACACCACAGCCACTCCCTGAATTCAAAGCACTGCCAGCTTTCCTGTCTAAATATTGTCTTCAGTCATTTCTGACTTTTCTTTGGACCTCACTATGAATACTGGAATATATATATATATATATATATATATATATATATATATATACATATATATGCATATGTCTATATATATATAAATATATATATATATATATATATATATATATAGAGAGAGAGAGAGAGAGAGAGAGAGAGAGAGAGAGAGAGAGAGAGAGAGAGAGAGAGAGAGAGAGAGTTAATTATCATCAGCCATTAATATTCTAGTGTACAACAAAGAACTCAGACACGTCCTTACACTTGCGTCAGTTTATGGTCTTTCTATGGCAGTCCACATCTGCATAAATTTTAAGTTCGTCAATTCATCGTCTTCTCTTCCCTTCCCTTCTTCATTTGTATTCTCTAGGGACTCCTCCTGTTATTTCTAATGTCCATCTATTATCTGCTATTCGCATATTCCCTGCCCATGTCCATTTTTTTTCTTACATGTCGTCGCTGTTTATTTCATTTACATATCATCTTAGTTTTATTCATATTTTTTATTAGTGGTACATTTCTGCTTTCACTATTCAAATCTTCAATCATCTTTTGCAATTCCTCCCATGATTCATTAAACAACTGAGTCATCTGCAAATCTAAGTTGTTAACGTTTTCCTAATTAAGATTAATTCCTACTATCTCCCAATCTAATTTTTTCTAAGATTTCTAGGACTACTCTGTATAACTTAGGAGAGATGGAGTGTCCTTGTCTATCTCCTTTCTCATTTGGAATTTTGTCATTATCTTTATGTAGTTTTAGGACTACTATACTTCCTGTACAGATATCGTCAAGTGTTCTAACATAAAGAGTCATTTATTCCTTTTCTTTGAAAGGCTTTAGTTACTGCTTGTGTTTTGATAGAGTCAAAAGCTGTTTTATAGTCTATAAATGCCATACATAGTGGCTTGTGCTCTTCCTTTTGATTTTTTCATTAGCTGGTTAATTACATGAATATGGTTAGTTATGGAATACCCACTTGTTAAGCTTATCTGGTCTCTTGATGGATTAAAATCTAGCTGTTTTTCTATTTAAAGGCTTAAAGGCTGCTCATGAATGGCAGGCAGGACAATGCCCTAGAGACTGACCATAAATATGATCAGTGCCCAAGCCCCATCTCTCCCAAACTAGGACATGAGAGGGGCAAGCAATGGCTGCTGATGACCCAGCAGATAGATCTATAACCTCCCCCCAAACCTTCATCCTTAGCTTACAAGGATGGTGAGGTTGCAATGACCAGACAAACTAACGAGTCTGAGCGGGACTTGAACCCCAGGCTGGTGTTCACCAGTCAGGAACGTTACCACATCCGCCACCACAACCCTAATATGATATTGGTATATATTTCATATATTACGGAGAGTAAGCATATACTGTATGTGGTAATTTTTCAGGTGTTTTGTGTCTCCCTTTTATAGAATTAGTATAATGATAAAGTTTTCCAAGATGTGTATATATATATATATATATATATATATATATATATATATATATATATATATATATACATATATATATATATATGTATGTATATATATATATATACATATATGTGTATATGTATGTATGTATATATATATATATATATATATATATATATATATATATATATACATATATATGTGTATATATATATATTATATATGAAACCTATACATGTATATATATATATATATATATATATATATATATATATATATATATATATATATGGATATATCTATCTATATATGATAAATATATACATATTTATTACCACTAGAGAGTTATGGGGTCCTTTGACTAGCCAGACAGTACTACATCGTATCCTTCTCTCTTGTTATGGTTTCTTTTTGCCTATACATACACCGAATAGTCTGGCCTATTCTTTACAGATTCTCCTCTGTCCTCATACATCTGGCAACACTGACATTACCAAACAATTCTTCTTCGCCCAAGGGGTTAATTACTGCACTGTAATTTTTCAGTGGCTTCTTTCTTCTTGGTAAGGGTAGAATAGACTCTCTCGCCATGGTAAGCAGCTCTTCTGGGAGAAGGGCACTCCAAAATCAAACCATGTTCTCTAGTCTTGGGTAGTGCCCATAACCTCTGTACCAGGGTCTTCCACTGTCTTGGGTTAGAGTTCTTTTGCTTGAGGGTACACTCGGGCACACTCTTCTATCTAATTTCTCTTCCTCTTGTTTTGTTAAACTTTTTATATCTCATATAGGAAATGGTTATTTTTATGTTGTTACTCTTCTTAAAATATTTTTTTAATCAGTGTTTCCTTTCCTTACTGGGCTATTTTTCCTGTTGAGGCCCCTGAGCTTATAGCATCCTGCTTTTACAACTGGGGTAGTAGCATAGCAAGTAATAATAATAATAATAATAATATACAAATATACATATATATGTATATATATACACACACACATATATATATATATATATATGTATATACATATATATATATATATATATATATATATATATATATATATATATATATATATATGTATATATATAAATATATACATATACATATATATATATATATATATATATATATATATATATATATATATATATGTATATATGTACAGTATATATATATATATATATATATATATATATATATATATATATATATATATATATATATATATACACATATTGAAAACTATAAACATGCAAATATCCTAAAGCACCGAGAATTCCATCAACGTTAAGAGATCAATATATTTTTTTTTTAATTACAAGTCTTCATAAAATTATGAAACAGATTTTTTTTACAATCTGTAAATTTTGATATCTTTCAATTCATTTCAATTAATTGTCCAACTTTATCTTGATATATTTTGAGAGCTATTATGCTTCTTTTTCAAAGCGGTCCTAGTTGGTCGTTGGACATCAAAAGAAATATATATCATTGATGAGATAATTGATTTGTACGTTATAAAAGATCTTAGTTGTTCCATTTTTTATTTGTTTTAAAGTTTTCCATGTTGACCGTGTCTGATATCCTTTTAGAGCTTAATTTATCAATATAGTTGCATGAGTTTTCTTACAAACATTTCACGAATATCCCTGCGAAACCTACATATATATTATCTGTGATTACTTGAAAAATAAATTAATCATCATTTATATATTCCATTATTAATTTTGACCTTTTAAATTAAAATTCAGTGTCACTTTTCGATCGATTCCATAACAGACATCCATTCATTGGAAGTGAGAAACTCGTGTAAACGACTTTGCAATATAATACAGTTTTAATTTACATTACAACAAATATTAGGATGCATAGAAAAGTGATCCATTGACCTACATCTGCAAACACACACTATCTCTCTCTCTCTCTCTCTCTCTCTCTCTCTCTCTCTCTCTCTCTCTCTCTCTCTCTCTCTCTCTCTCTCTCTCTAAACTAATTTTAATGACTTATCTCACCTTCCTTAGAGATAGTGTTAAACAGGTTGATCTTATGAAGCGCTTAATATATATGTGTATATATATATATATATATATATATATATATATATATATATATATATATATATATATATATATATATATATATTTACATGCTGTGTATATGCTTGTTTTTTGCCCCCGTAGAGATTCCAATTATAATTCTGTGAGCAATTTTAACACCATAGCCACTCCCTAAACTTTGTCTATTATGTTAATGTATATTTATTTATGAACTATATTTTAAGAACAGTAACATTAAAATAAATATTTCCTATATAAACTATAAAATTATCAACAAAGCAAGAGGAAGTGAAATATGATAGAATAGTCTGCCCGAGTGTACCCTCAACCAGGAGAACTCTAACCCAAGACAGTGGAAGACTATGGTACAGAGGCAATGGCACTACCCAAGACTGAAGAACAATGGTTTGATTTTGGAGTGTCCTTCTAGAAGAGCTGCTAACCATAGCTAAAGAGTCTCTTCTACCCTTTCCAAGGAGAAAGTACCCACTGAACAATGGCAGTGCAGTAGTTAACCCCTAGGGTGAAAAAGTATTTTTGTTTTCTAATTGAATTAATTAATTAAATGTTAAATGTATTCCTTATAAGGAAACAGTTTTTGATTTCCCGTCTTTATTTTTCAACGGTTGTTCAAGAGTTTCGAACAAAGGAAAGAAAACGGGAATGGCGTGGCTTGACGTGACGTGACGTGACACTGAACGAGGATTCAAGGTGTAAGAATTGTGAAGAGGAAACAAGTGGACAGGCCACCGGAGGAGGACCAAGATGCCTAGACGTGAAAGGGAAGCAATCGGAGGACTGTGGCCAATGTGAAAAGGTACAACACAACCAAAGAGGACTACAGAGTGAGCTGTGTGACTGGTGGTACCACATAGGCTGCCAAAAGGTAGGAGTAGAGGAATACAATATATATAAAGACCAGAAGATAAAAGCAAAGTGGCTCTGTCAGAAATGCAGCACAGGCTTTAAGACCTTAAAAAAAAAGTTAATAAAGATATGAAGGATGAAAACATGGCTTTAAAGATGGCTTATAAAGATAAAGAAGAGGAAAATCTTGCATTGAAACAAACCAGTAAAGAGATAGAGCAAGAGAACATGGCCTTGAGAAAAAACAATAAACAACTCACTGACCAAGTCAGAACTCTTGAAGCTAAGATAGAGAACTTAGGATACAGGAAATACTAGAGGAAGTTTTTGAGGAGCTGGAAGAAATAATTGAAAAAGAAAGAAAGAAGAACAACCTAATTATATTTGGTATAGAAGAAGCAGACTACACAAGTCGGCAAGAGAGAATTGATAAGGAACTAGATATATGTGTGCAAGTATTTGAATAAATACAAAGTGAGGCAAATAATGAAGACATAGTAGAAATATTCAGAATTGGTAAGCATAGAAGAATGGAGGAAAACGATGAAAGAGGCAATGAGGGACAAGCACAAGCTAGACAAAGGCCTAGGCCCATCCTAGTAAAACTAAGAGATGAGAGAACTAAATGGAGTATCATAAAGAAAGCAAAAACAATCAGACAATCTAGGATTGATGCACTAAAAATGTATGGATAGTCCCTGACTTAAAGATGAGAGAAAGGGAGCGAGATAGAGAATTAAGACGAAAATTGAACGAGAAAAGGGATGCCGGTGAAGAAGGATGGTTTATAATGAGAGGAAAATTACAGACAAGAAATTTTTTGTAAGTAAGAAACACAATCCCATATTAGAAATAAAACTACTCAATGTACAAGGTTTAACTCAAGTCAAGCAATGTGAAATAGAAAAACTTATAACAGAAAATACAATACTGTGCCTTACTGAAACACAGCAAAAATATATGAAAGTTAATATTTCTGAAAACTTAAAATATATAGATTCAAATAGGGATGAAGGAGATAAGAAAGGAGGTGGTTTATGTATCATGCATAGAAAAAAATACTTTTTAGTTACAGAGGAAATAGAAACAAAGCACAGTGATATATTATTAGTGAAGTGTGCACTGAAAAACTTTTAGTTTTATTATTTTACTTGTATACATGTCTACAAGTGACCAAGTAAGGAATAAAATTATGGAAAAGGAAATAAATCCAATTTTAGATAAGTTTGAAGAACAATCTTTTATTTTTTGGGGTGATTTCATATAGGATTTATAGGAAACCAAGAAGTCAATACAAACGGTAAGAGAGTGCTAAACTGGATTGAAAACTAAAATTTCATTCTTGCTAAATGGAGACCCAAATTGCAGTGGTGAAACTACATGGGAAAGTAGGGATATGAAGAGTGCCATTGATTTTGTAATGATGAATCAAGAACTATATAAGAGGTTTATGTGTATGAATATAGATGAAAAAAAAAAAGACAATTATGACTTGTCTGACCACAATGTTCTTAGTGTACTCATACGAATTTCTCTAGAAAAATGTAAATATAGTAACAAAAAAGAAGAAATCACATATATGAAAATAACTGAAGATACTTTAGAGAAATATATATTAGAACTAGAAAATGAACTAAGAAGAAGCACTGTGAATGACATTGAAGCCTATGAAAATCTAATAAAAATACATCAGAAAAACATATGAAAAGAAAAATTTGGAGAAAAACAGTACAAGGGAAAGTAATGGAAGTGGAGCCCATATGGATGTCAACAGGTGATAAAGAAAGCAATAAGCATAAGACGAACCTATAATAAATAAAAAAGGAAGCTTCAAAATACCTCTCAAGAATATAAAAAATATGATACACTATACAGAGAACAGAAAATTATTGTGAAAAACATGATAAAAAATGCCATGTGGAAGCATGAAAAAAAAGTAACTGATGATATTAGACGAGATCAAAATATGACAAAAAAGCTATGGGAGCACATTAAAAGACTCAAAGGAGAAAACCTGACAGAAAGTAAGAAGATAATACTTTATGGGGACACTGGAATGCCAATAGAACCTGAAGATGTGCCAAATAAATTAACCTGTTTCTGGAATACAATCTACAGACAAAGAGAAAACACAATAGAAGAAGTGTGGAATGAAGATAGTAGAAGAACATATGAACAATCTTTAGAGAAAGAAATAGAGGAAGGAAAACTCAGTTTAATAATAGGAGAAAGGTGGGAATCAAATGACTTACACTTTCCAACAGCATTAAGAGACATGGCCTACCACTGCAACATACTAACACCTCAACCAATGGATAAAAGCCAAATAAAAATAACAAAGAAAGAGGTAAAGAGCAGCTCATAAGAACAAAAAAAGGTAAAGCATCAGGACCAGACAAATTGAAACCAGATCTGTTTAAGGTAATGAGTACAAGTGAAATATGTGTAAACAAGTTAATGGAATGTTTTAACAATATTATCAATGAAGATTATGTCACAGAAAGCTGGAAGGAGACTAACACAACACTAATACCCAAGAAATACAAACCAACAGTGGCAGACTTAAGACCAATAGCACTAGCAAATGCATCATATAAAATGTTCATGGGTATTGTAGGACAAAAGATTGAAGAACATATTAGAGGAGGTGGACTAAGAAGTGATTTGCAAGCAGGCTTTACAGAGGAAAGAAGAGTCACAGACAATTTATATATATTAAAATACTGTATTTCTGAAACGTTTAAGAACAGAGACACACTTATAGTAACATCACTGGATTTTAAAAAGGCTTTTGATTCAATTAACAGAGAGAACTTAATAAAAATACTCATGAAAAATAAAATTGATTCAAGTCTCATAAAACATTATAGCACAAATATACAGCAATGATAAGACACACCTACATATTAACAATGAGAAACAGGCTACAATCCACATAACCAATGGTGTAAGACAAGGATGTAATGGCTCAACTGTACTTTTTCTACTGATGACTTATGAAATTATACAGAAACTAGAAGAACAAATTGGCTTTAGAAATGACAAGTTTAAGATACCAATATTATGTTATGCAGATGATGGATTATTACTTTCAAGAACAATAGAAGAGGCAAGCTACAGCATCAAACTTATAGAAAACCCAGCAATGCAGTGTGGCTTACAAATAAACAAAGAAAAAAGTAATATATTAATATACAACCAGCAAGAACAGCCAGACACAATGGCCAACATCAAAATATGCAGCAAACTTAAATATCTAGGATAGAAAATAAGAAAAATTGTTTTAAAACCCACAAAAGAGAGAAGCTGAATGAAGCTAAACAACTGGCAAACATGCCATATAGTGTCACAGAAAGGAGCTGTAACAGGTTACTAGTTGGGAAGGGATATTGGAAAGGAGTCGGACTTGCTGCAACATTATATGGGGCTGAGATACTTGACTATAGTAAAGAACTTGAAAAGATCCAGCGTATAGAAAATAATGTGTATAGATGTATACTACGAATGCCGACATATACAGCAAATTGTGTACTAAGATCTGAGGTAGGAGCAACTTCAACAGTAGCCAGAGATGGAAAAATTAAGATCCTATGTGTCAAACATATATTAAAGGACAACAGAAATTAACTAATGAAAGAAATTTTTCTAGAGGAATATGAAAAAGGAAAAACCACTTGGATAAAGAGGTTGAAGGTTTATATGGACGACATGAATTTGACATTGAGAGAAATAAAAGACTTAAAGACGGAAAGTATTATATCGAAGATCAAAGAGTGGGACACAGCAAGGTGGAGAAGGGAAGCAGAACAGAAATCTACATTAAGTATATATAGGAAACATAAGAACAACATAAAAGAAGAAGGTTGGATAAACAATACTGAAGAAGAAACACTAATGGTAAAAGCAAGAACGAATACATTAAACTTGAACTAGAGGAATCATTACCAAGGAAAGAGTGAGACTTGCCCATATAATGACTGTGATAATGAATCACTAGAACATTTTATATTAGAGTGTAAAGGTTATGACAACATAAGACACAGGTTCAACATCCCAATGGAAAACCAGAGTGAAAGTAAAGAAAAATTATTAGCACAAATTATGCTTTTTGATGTCAACAATAATAATGAAATACAAGAGAAGAAAATCTACATTAAAGAAATCTGGAAGACATGATACGAGAAAATTAAAGAGCGCGACTAAACAAAACAAGAAGTGGGAGCCGATGCGCAGGCTTATCCCACACCCATTACTGGACTGGACTGGACAAGTTTTGAATCAGACTGGAAGCGAGTCAGAGCTCAAGTCGTTACAGGATAACAGTGCCGGCCGCATCCAGTGAACGTGTGTTCCTTCCTTTAAAAATTGAATAATTAGTTCGAAGCTTAAGTTTATAGCAGCTCTATTCTAGTGCAGGTAAGTTGAAGAATAACGACTTACCAATATTGATTTGAGTTAGATAATTCTAACATTTTCGAACTAATTTGTGCTTTTTTTATACCCGTGAGACTTCAGTTTGCTTTTCGTCCTGTTAGTTTTCTTCGGCTATGACTCTGGTCATTGGGGATAGCTGGGTAAGGAGGTTGTCATAACTACGCCTGAAAGAATGTGACGGGTTTTGTTACATTCACAAGCGGGGCGCAACCTTCGAAAGTATCAAAATTGAAGTGGAGCGATATTTTGCTTGTCCTAGGAGGTCTAGACCTAATCGAATTTTTGTGTTCTTGGGTATCAACGATCTGGACGCTATCCCTAGTACTGCGGAGGTATGGCAGGTAGAGCGCTGTTGTGAGGCCTTTGCAGAATTGTTAAAGAAATTCTGTCCCGATGCGAAATTAATTTTTGCGCAAATAGAGGATAGGTTTTATTTTAATCACTTGGAAAGTTTTGACGCGTTGCGGCAGGACTTTAAAGCAAAGTCAAATAAATTCAACAAGTGGTTGAATAAATGTAAAGGAAAGCATAGTTTGTTCATTATGAAAGGGGTTAGTGGATTCTCTGACCCAGGCCTTTATTCCAGGGATGGAGTTCATCTCAATTATGATGGAAATCTGAAGTTGGCGCAGAGAATGGCTGATTTTTAGTTTAAGCAAAGACCTAAAGGTAAAGTTAGTTTAGCTGTTCTAGTGTCAAGTATGTACTTTTTCGTCCTCTCTAGGGTCATTTGGTTTTTGTAATGTCAGGATTTTTTGTATACCTGTACTGCTGTTATTCCTTATAAGGAAAGGAGCAGTATCGGTCTTATTCTATACTCTATTAATTTAAGCGTAGGTTAAGTTAGTAGCCTTTTCATTTATATAACTGATGATAACTTGCTTTGCATTGACTTGATTAAGTTGAGTTTTAATTTTTCCTTGGTTAATTTAGTATTGGTTAAAAGCATTGTTCAAGATGGACGAGGCTGAAATGAAAAAGTTAATTAAGAAGAGGGCCTATGTTAAGGGTTTAATAGCTCTTGATGTTAAGAAGATTGACTCTTTAAAGGACGATCAAATTAATGGTCATTTGTTACAAGAATTTATTCACAAAATTGATGCTAATTTAGTAATAGTTGAGAATTTTGATGCTAGCATTTGTGAAACTGCTGAAGATGAACTAGATAGTATTATGCAAGCAGCAAGAGATTATCATTATGAAATACAGAAAACTCTGTCTGAATTTAGAGTAAAATTTTATAATTTGTTTGGAGGTACGAATACTCCTCAAAATAGTTCTAGTAAAATTGTAAAGTTGCCTCTCCCTCCTATTCAAATTCAGAAGTTTGAAAACAATGCAGCTAATTCATTTGCCTATTTTAACTTTAAGAAGGCTTTTAATTATGCTTTGGCTGGTATGCCTAACCTAATTAATGCTCAAAAGTTTATTTATTTAAAAGGTTATTTTTTGGGTGAAGCATTAAGTGTGGTAGAAAACATTACAGTAAATGATGAGGGTTTTCATTTGGCTTTTAAGCAATTAGATCTTAATTTTCTGGATCAAGACAACATAATTGATCAAGTAATAGGTGAAGTTTTGAACACTTCTGAAGTAAAATCCCTTAGTGAAGTAGAATCTTTGGTTAGATCTTTGAATAATAAATTCATTGATTTGAAGGGACTTGGTATAGATCTGATTGAAGTTGATTCAGCTGCTCTATTGCTTATTAGCAAAATAGTAAATAGGAAACTTCATAGAAATATTTTGACAGAACTCTCTAGAACTACAGGATCTTCTTAGCCTAATTTTAACCAGTTGTTAGATAATTATCAGAGTATTATTGCACGCCTTAGTTTAGGTTATAATGAAAATTCTGGTGCAGAACCTAAAGTTAAATATGAAGGTAAAGAAGTTAAATATGAAGGTAAAGACCGTAATTTCCAACAATCAAAGTTTAGTAATAGATCTACTGCTAGTAATGACTCTAATAAAGTTCAGTTTACCCGTATACCTTTATCTTCTGGTAGATGTAAATTTTGTAAAGATACTGGTCATAACTCTTCTAGATGTACTAGGTTTGATACTTTGCAATCTAGGAAGAATAGAGCTGAAGAACTAACTTTATGCATTAAATGCTTGAGTGATAGGCATGGGGCCTCGGAATGTCCAGGAAATAAATCATTGTTACCTTATAAATGTTTAGCTTGCAATAAATCTGAACATCATGAAGCAATGTGTCCTCATGCTATTAAGGATCTTGGTAAAAATGTGTTGAGTTGTCAATCAGGGTCTGAAATATTTGTCCCCTTTATTACCCTCAAAGTTGGTAGGGGTAGGAAATCTTTTAAATGTTGTTTTCTATTAGACACTGGAGCCCGGTTTAGTGTTATTAATAAACAAATTGTTGATAGAAAACTAGGAGATTATTGTGGTGCTCCTTTATCTAGGTTAGTTTCTTCTTTTGGGTTGCCAACTAGAGTTAGTGATGGATTTCATTTGGTAGCTGATTTAACAATGCCTTGTGGGAAAGACTAGTTGTCTTTTTTTTTTTTGCATTGGAAAATTGTAATCTTTCCATACAAATTCCTATGTTGCCTTCTGTAGTTAAAAAATTGGAATCTGCTGGTTACTCTGTATGTAATAACTACCCAGGGAGGAATTCTGAAATTATAAATATATTAGGTATGCTAGGGAATGATATCCTTTAGGAATTTAGTCAGATAGATTTAGACTCTGTAAAGTCGTTTAATATTAAGGTTATAGTAATTAAGTTGGCAAATGGGGTTATTCCATTTGGTACAGTAGTCAATTTTGTTCATCCTTCACAAAGGAAGATTTTTTATAAGAGAATTGATTCTTATGAACCTTGTAAACCTGTAAGAGAGGTAGAGTCTTGTCCTAAAATTGATAGCAATAAAATCTTGGAAAATAGACCAATAGGTAATGGTAAAGCTAAATCTGTTAGGTTTATTCCTAATAAGGAAATTAAATATGTACCTGAATGTAGCAGAGAATCTAGTGTTTTTTTATAATTCTTCCCTTAATTTGGAGATTAAACAGACTTCTAAGCCTGATAAGAATAGACTTCTGGAATTTGTTCCTCCTAAGAAACTTGGAAAACAGAAGCTATTAGTGAATTTTGCTGTCAATCCAGTAGGCTACAAGTTCGATCCATTGAATGATATCTTTCCTGAATTTTGTGTCGAGTATGGACTTGACAATTTTTACAACTTAGAATCGATTGGGATTAAAGATGAAAATTCCCTTCCTTATGAAAACCAACAAGTTGCTAAATTTGCTAAATCAATTTCTTTTCATGAAGGACATTACCACGTTCAGTTACCATGGAAAAAGGATTTAATTGAAAAAGTCCAAAACAATTTAAAGATTTCTTTGGCAGTTGCTGAGCGGATTTATTCTAAATTAGAAGATCAGAATATATCCTTTAAATATGAGGAAGTTTTTGATAGACAGGAGGAGCTTGGCATTATTGAGCCTGTTAAACATAGAGCCGCAGGTCAAGTATTCATTCCTCATCGTCCTGTCATAAGAAATTATGAAAATGCCACCACTAAAATCCGTCCGGTATTTAATTGGAGTTTAAAGGTGGGAAAAGCTCCTTCATTAAATGAAGCCGCTTTCCCTGGTATTGATTTGATGAACAACTTGTTGTCATTGGTTTTGTATTTCAGGAATAATGATTATGTAGTTGTAGCTGATATAGTGAAGGCTTTTCTCCAAGTTAGGTTATCTTTAGAGTCTGATCGCAATAGATTTTGTTTCTTTAGAAAAGATAAATGGGAAGTTTGTTGCTTATAGATATAATAACATAATTTTTGGATTTGTAAGTTCTCCCTTTATATTGAATTATATTATTCAACATCATTTGTATAGCTACAGAGGAAATGAAGTAGCTTCTCTGATTAAAGACAAATATTATATGGATAACTTAGTGCTCTCTTCTAATCAGGGAGCCCAGATGCCATTTATTATCAATTCTATTAAGAAAATTAAGAATTCAGGGGGGTTGCCTTTACGGGAGTGGGGTTCTCATATACCTGCTTTGTTATCTACTGTTGATGAAGATGAAAAGGTAGCTTCTTCTGAAATGAAGATTTTAGGATATATTTATGACTCTGAACAAGATACCTTACAATTAAAGGTTAAGCAATTGAACTAGGGTGCTTCCTTAAAGCGTCAGATTTTGTCAGCTTTGTCTTCTGTCTTTGATCCTATTGGTATATTTGCACCTATAATGCTGCAGGGCAAGCTTATTATTTGTAAGTTATGCTAGCAAGTTTCGAACAGGGATGAAACAGCTTGTGCTGAAATTTCTAAACTCTGGAGTAAATTTTGTAATTCTTACAGTGAAGTTAGTCAGTCTTCTTTTTCTAGACAAACTTATAAAACTGATGCTCCTGTCAAGCTGTTTTTGTTTGCCGATGCTTCTAAGGAAGCTTATGGTTGTGCTATGTATGCTGTGCAAGGTGATCATAGTTCCCTGATATTTGCTAAGACTAAGGTTAGCCCTATTAAGGAGAAAACTCTCCCGACTTTAGAACTTTAGGCTGCTCAATTAGCTTTGAAGTGTTTTGATACCATTTTTTAAAGTAATCTATTAAATTCCGCTAAAATTGAAAGCATAACTATTTTTATCGATAGCCAAGTTGTTCTTAGTTGGATTCTTACTAATAGGGCTCCTAAGAGAAACACATTTGTAAATAGTAAGTTGAAGGAAATTTCTTATCTGTTAGATAGGATTTCTGATAGATTTTGTAGAGTTTCTTTAGCTTATAATCCTTCATCTAGCAATCAGGCTGATTAACTAACTAAACCTTGTACTTGTAAGCACTTTCTTGAAAATTTCAGTCTTTGGATCAAAGGGCCTTCTTGGTTGAATTCTCCTGACAAGTGGCCTAAGGGTCTTTTGGGTTATATCCCTGATAGTGTGAAGGGTGACTTAATTTCTCCTGTAATGTTCCCTAAAAAGGAACCTCTTGTAAATATTAGTAATTTTTCTAGTTTTTCTAGACTTATAAGTGTAGTTTCTAAGGTATCTACTGTTGTACATAAGTTTAGGAAAATTCAAGCTGACCCTGTTGACGCAGCTTCTAATTACCTTCTAAGGTTGATGCAAGAGGAAGCTTTTCCTCTTGAATTATCTTATCTGAAGAGTAGAGATTCTTCAGTTGAAGTTCCATCTTTAGTTAGGCAGTTCAATTTGTTTTTGGACGATAATGGTATAATACGATCTAAAGGTCGGATTGACAAAAATATTACTTTAAAATTTGATATTGTCAATCCTATTCTGAAGCATCATTTGACTCGGTTGTTGATATACTATGCCCATTGTAAGTCTATGCATATGGGTTTGCAATCCACTCTTAGTTTTTTGCGCATGCATGGTTTGTGGATTGTAAAGGCTAGGCAAGCAGGTTTATCTGTCCTTAAGGATTGTATTGTATGCAAGCGTTATAATGCTAGCACAGTGAAGTACCCTTCTCCTTCGCTTCCTTCTTCCAGGGTTAATTTGAGTGTGCCTTTTGCTCATACTGGTGTGGATTATACAGGCCACTTATGGTTGAAGGAGA
This sequence comes from Palaemon carinicauda, assembly GCF_036898095.1. Classification (NCBI taxonomy): domain Eukaryota; kingdom Metazoa; phylum Arthropoda; class Malacostraca; order Decapoda; family Palaemonidae; genus Palaemon; species Palaemon carinicauda. The sequence goes on along the minus strand of NC_090744.1, from coordinate 88,996,351 downwards.
AAAATGGAGAAAAATTTAAGGTGTACATTCTTATTTTCACTTGTTTCAATACAAGAGCTATACATTTGGAAGTTGTCCAGTCCATGTCAACCTCAGAATTTATATTGACTTTTATTAGATTTTCTAATAGGTTTGGTGTTCCTGTCGCTGTTTATTCTGACAATGCCAAATCCTTTGTGCAGGCTGGTAATATAATTGAACAGTTACTTACTTCTTCTGAGTTTGAGGAGAAGTTTAGGGGCGCTTCAATTTCTCATAAGACAATCCCTGTGTATGCAGCGTGGTATGGTGCTGTTTGGGAAAGATTGATTAAAACAGTGAAGCATTGCCTTTATAAAACTCTTGGTGGATATACTCCTTCATTTTTTGAATTTGTCACTTTCCTCTCTGACATTCAGAAAATTTTGAATAATAGGCATTTAACTTATAGATCTTGTGAAAATGAGTTAGATATAATTTCTCCTAATCATTTCTTGGTTGGCAGATTTATTCCTTCTTTAATGTTTGGTGATTCTGAACAAGTTCCTGAGTGGGAGTATGGTGAGGAGGATGAGTATTCTTCTCTCCTTGCTCGTACTTTGGAAACTGAGGATGGACTTTACGAAAGCTTTAAGGAAAGGTGGCTTTCCAAATATCTATTAAGTTTGAAAAAAAGGACAGATCTTCTTTTCAGCCTCCAAGAAAGTGGGAAAAAGGGGAAATTTCTCTCTTTAAATTACCTTCCAAATCTAGAACTTATTGGCCATTAGTTAGAATTGTTGAAACATTCAGTGATGACGAAGGGGTTGTTCGTACTGTTCTTATTGTTAGGCCTGATAAAACTGAAAGTGTAATTAATGTTAGTTTTTTAATACCTTTAGAATTATATTCTGAGCTTAATGATCCTCATTTATATGTTCAAATTGAAGAAGAAGACAATGTTGGTAAGTTTGAGACAGATGAAATACCTGACACTGGAACAGCTTTGCCGGATGAAGTATCTACCAGGCCTACCCGTAGTACTGCTCTTGCCTCCAGAAACTTGATAAGAAGCTTAGCTCGGGAGGGTAGATTGTAAATAATGTTTTTTTTTTGTTTTGTTTTGTAAGTGTTCTTTTGTTGTAGAGTTAACCTGACAAAATGGTTCTTTGTGTAACCACTTTTCTTTTTGTTGTTTGGGGAAGATGTAGAAATAGTTGATTGGAGAATGGTAATTGCATTCATGGGAAATAGTCGAATTGACTAGTTAGGTCGTTCTTACTTTCTATTTTGTTTTGGTGTTCGGTCATGGACGGAAAGTAAACTGAATGATTGCCATTTGTTAATATTAAAAGTAACTTTTTTAACTTTCCCTTTATGTATTCTAATTGAATTAATTAATTAAATGTTAAATGTATTCCTTATAAGGAAACAGTTTTGATTTCCTGTCTTTATTTTTCAACGGTTGTTCGAGAGTTTCGAACAAAGGAAAGAAAACGGTAGTTGATCACAAGTTTTGAATCAGACTGGAATAACAGTGCCGGCCGCATCCAGTGAACGTGTGTTCCTTCCTTTAACCCTGGATAGGTACGGTCCTCGGACACCCCTTTAAGGGTATACTCGGACGCGAACGACCCCGACGCCAAAAAAAATTCTTGAAAAATCAGTTTTTGCAGTAACCTCCTTTTTTCTTTTGCCAAAAAAAACTTCAATGAATGCTTAAAACAACTGTAAAGATAAATACTACTCATCTGCAGAAAAACTATTTATTATAAATATTTTAAAAAATTAAGTAGAAAAAAAAAAGACCTGACATAAAAATTCATAAAAAAAAAGTTTATACATATATACACAAATCCTTTTAGGAATTGATTCTTGAATGTTTAGGACACATCTTGATGTATTTTGGATGAAGTCAGACCCATGGAGGTGAAGATCTGAAATGAGAAAAAAAGGGTAACTTTTTTTGGCCAAAAAAAATTGTCCAAATTTCATGAATTTTTTTGGGTACCCAAATGAAATAGGAAGTGGCTAATTTTTTAGGGAATAAACATATGTTATCCTAAAATAGAAATATGTAAAAAAATCTTCATTATTTTGTAAACTACATTTATATCAGGGGCCATATCTAAAGGTAATTTTTTGAGTACTTGGAAATTTCGTAAAAAAATACATATATTTAATATATAATATGATATTTATGCAGGTAAAAATATACCAAAATATCACAAATTCTATAGGGAACAAGAATATATATAGATAGGGCAGCTTACGCTTCGGATATGTCCACAAAATGGCCGCCAACCACACTGACTCAGACTCCCTAATCTGCCACTTGAAATGTAGGAAGGGTATGTCAATTTCAAGGTGTTATTTACTAATCCAATTATTATTGGATATGCATAAAAATTGTATGGTGGGTTGCTGGATAATTGTCGATTATTTTACGACTATAAAATTAAAATTCTGACCCAAAAAATTTTTTTTGAAGGGAAATAAAATCGAAAAAAAAAATGTAAAACAATATTTTAGCTAAAAAAATTTGATGATATTCAATCAAAAAAAAAGTAAACAAAATTTTCCGACAAATAAACATCTAGAGGAATCATTACTCTGTGATAGTTCCTTAGTACGTAGTAATTTTGAAAGAATTGGGAAAAAACGAAAAAATGGCAATCACCGGAAAATCGAACACATACCTATATATACGCCATATCTGGCTAAAAAAAAAATAGGCATGGGTAGCCAGATCATCTAGAAACACTTTCCAACACTATAAAAATATAAGTTTTGCGACACTACTTGCCAATTCCTTACGGTAACATGACTAAGCAAAAAAATGCAAAACAAATAAAAAGGGGCACTCGTGGAAAAATGGCCATTCTAATATACGGCATTTCAGAAAAAAAAAATTTCAGCCACGTGCTAGGCAAATCATCAAGGCATATTTTCCGACAAATAAACATATAAATGAAATATTACTCTGTGATAGTTCCTTAGTACGTAGTAATTTTGAAAGAAATGGGAAAAAACGAAAAAATGGCAATCACAGGAAAATCGAACACATACTTATATATACGCCATATCTGGCTAAGAAAAAAATAGGCATGGGTAGCCAGATCATCTAGAAACACTTTTCAACACTATAAAAATATAAGTTTTGCGACACTACTTGCCAATTCCTTACGGTAACATGACTAAGCAAAAAAATGCAAAACAAATAAAAAGGGGCACTCGCGGAAAAATGCCCAACATTCTAATATACGGCATCTCAGATAAAAAAAAAAGACATGCACGTGTTAGCCCAACCATCAAGGCACACTTTCTAACACATAAACATGAAAAAAAAATCAATAATATACGGCAATTCCTTACTACGTAGTAAATTTTTACAAATATTGAAAAAAAAACAGAAATTGGCAACCGCAGTTAAATACCCAATATACCAATAACTACGTCGTATCTGACAAAAACAAAATCACGCATGGGTAGCCAGATCATCTAGACACACTTTCCAACATTAAAAAAGCAAAAGTTTTACGACACTATTTCGCAATATCTTACGGAAAAATGACTTGGCAAAAAAATTAAAAAAAATTAAAAAGGGACACTCGCGGTAAAATGCCCGACATTCTAATATACGACATCTCAGATAAAAAAAAAGACATGCACGTGTTAGCCCAACCATCAAGGCACACTTTCTAACACATAAACATGAAAAAAAAATGAATAATATACGGCAATTCCTTACTACGTAGTCATTTTTACAAATATTGAAAAAAAAAACAGAAATTGGTAACCGCAGTTAAATACCCAATATACCAATAACTACGTCGTATCTGACAAAAACAAAGTCATGCATGGGTAGCCAGATCATCTAGACACACTTTCCAACACTAAACAAGCAAAAGTTTTACGACACTATTTGGCAATATCTTACGGAAAAATGACTTGGCAAAAAAATGAAAAAAAATGAAAAAGGGGCACTCGCGGTAAAATGATCCTCGTGGTGATGAACGACATTTTAACTAAAAAAAAAAACATGCACATGGTAGCCAAACAATCCACCAAGACTTTCCACAACTGATAACCTATACAAGTTGCACCATTCTACGACAATTTCATAATACGTAATAACTTTGATAATTATGCAAACTACCTCAGAAGGGTAAACTCGGACGCGAACGACCCCGACGCGTCTCAGAAATCGGGGAAGGAGTACAGCTACAGCAATGCACATCTGGACACTACTAGATCGTGTAGGGGAGACACCTCCTGCAGGTCGATCACCCACAAAATCAGTCACAGGGGTGAGTCACGTGAGAAAAACCTGTTTTTTTTTGACGCTCGGGGTCGCAAACGACCCACCGTACCTATCCAGGGTTAAAAATTGAACAATTAGTTCGAAGCTTAAGTTTATAGCAGCCTTATTCTAGTGCAGGTAAGTTGAAGAATAAAGACTTACCAATATTGATTTGAGTTAGATAATTCTAACATTTTCGAACTAATTTGTGCTTTTTTTATACCCGTGAGACTTCAGTTTGCTTTTCGTCCTGTTAGTTTTCTTCGGCTATGACTCTGGTCATTGGGGATAGCTGGGTAAGGAGGTTGTCATAACTACGCCTGAAAGAATGTGACGGGTTTTGTTACATTCACAAGCGGGGCGCAACCTTCGAAAGTATCAAAATTGAAGTGGAGCGATATTTTGCTTGTCCTAGGAGGTCTAGACCTAATCGAATTTTTGTGTTCTTGGGTATCAACGATCTGGACGCTATCCCTAGTACTGCGGAGGTATGGCAGGTAGAGCGCTGTTGTGAGGCCTTTGCAGAATTGTTAAAGAAATTCTGTCCCGATGCGAAATTAATTTTTGCGCAAATAGAGGATAGGTTTTATTTTAATCACTTGGAAAGTTTTGACGCGTTGCGGCAGGACTTTAAAGCAAAGTCAAATAAATTCAACAAGTGGTTGAATAAATGTAAAGGAAAGCATAGTTTGTTCATTATGAAAGGGGTTAGTGGATTCTCTGACCCAGGCCTTTATTCCAGGGATGGAGTTCATCTCAATTATGATGGAAATCTGAAGTTGGCGCAGAGAATGGCTGATTTTTAGTTTAAGCAAAGACCTAAAGGTAAAGTTAGTTTAGCTGTTCTAGTGTCAAGTATGTACTTTTTCGTCCTCTCTAGGGTCATTTGGTTTTTGTAATGTCAGGATTTTTTGTATACCTGTACTGCTGTTATTCCTTATAAGGAAAGGAGCAGTATCGGTCTTATTCTATACTCTATTAATTTAAGCGTAGGTTAAGTTAGTAGCCTTTTCATTTATATAACTGATGATAACTTGCTTTGCATTGACTTGATTAAGTTGAGTTTTAATTTTTCCTTGGTTAATTTAGTATTGGTTAAAAGCATTGTTCAAGATGGACGAGGCTGAAATGAAAAAGTTAATTAAGAAGAGGGCCTATGTTAAGGGTTTAATAGCTCTTGATGTTAAGAAGATTGACTCTTTAAAGGACGATCAAATTAATGGTCATTTGTTACAAGAATTTATTCACAAAATTGATGCTAATTTAGTAATAGTTGAGAATTTTGATGCTAGCATTTGTGAAACTGCTGAAGATGAACTAGATAGTATTGTGCAAGCAGCAAGAGATTATCATTATGAAATACAGAAAACTCTGTCTGAATTTAGAGTAAAATTTTATAATTTGTTTGGAGGTACGAATACTCCTCAAAATAGTTCTAGTAAAATTGTAAAGTTGCCTCTCCCTCCTATTCAAATTCAGAAGTTTGAAAACAATGCAGCTAATTCATTTGCCTATTTTAACTTTAAGAAGGCTTTTAATTATGCTTTGGCTGGTATGCCTAACCTAATTAATGCTCAAAAGTTTATTTATTTAAAAGGTTATTTTTTGGGTGAAGCATTAAGTGTGGTAGAAAACATTACAGTAAATGATGAGGGTTTTCATTTGGCTTTTAAGCAATTAGATCTTAATTTTCTGGATCAAGACAACATAATTGATCAAGTAATAGGTGAAGTTTTGAACACTTCTGAAGTAAAATCCCTTAGTGAAGTAGAATCTTTGGTTAGATCTTTGAATAATAAATTCATTGATTTGAAGGGACTTGGTATAGATCTGATTGAAGTTGATTCAGCTGCTCTATTGCTTATTAGCAAAATAGTAAATAGGAAACTTCATAGAAATATTTTGACAGAACTCTCTAGAACTACAGGATCTTCTTAGCCTAATTTTAACCAGTTGTTAGATAATTATCAGAGTATTATTGCACGCCTTAGTTTAGGTTATAATGAAAATTCTGGTGCAGAACCTAAAGTTAAATATGAAGGTAAAGAAGTTAAATATGAAGGTAAAGACCGTAATTTCCAACAATCAAAGTTTAGTAATAGATCTACTGCTAGTAATGACTCTAATAAAGTTCAGTTTACCCGTATACCTTTATCTTCTGGTAGATGTAAATTTTGTAAAGATACTGGTCATAACTCTTCTAGATGTACTAGGTTTGATACTTTGCAATCTAGGAAGAATAGAGCTGAAGAACTAACTTTATGCATTAAATGCTTGAGTGATAGGCATGGGGCCTCGGAATGTCCAGGAAATAAATCATTGTTACCTTATAAATGTTTAGCTTGCAATAAATCTGAACATCATGAAGCAATGTGTCCTCATGCTATTAAGGATCTTGGTAAAAATGTGTTGAGTTGTCAATCAGGGTCTGAAATATTTGTCCCCTTTATTACCCTCAAAGTTGGTAGGGGTAGGAAATCTTTTAAATGTTGTTTTCTATTAGACACTGGAGCCCGGTTTAGTGTTATTAATAAACAAATTGTTGATAGAAAACTAGGAGATTATTGTGGTGCTCCTTTATCTAGGTTAGTTTCTTCTTTTGGGTTGCCAACTAGAGTTAGTGATGGATTTCATTTGGTAGCTGATTTAACAATGCCTTGTGGGAAAGACTAGTTGTCTTTTTTTTTTTTGCATTGGAAAATTGTAATCTTTCCATACAAATTCCTATGTTGCCTTCTGTAGTTAAAAAATTGGAATCTGCTGGTTACTCTGTATGTAATAACTACCCAGGGAGGAATTCTGAAATTATAAATATATTAGGTATGCTAGGGAATGATATCCTTTAGGAATTTAGTCAGATAGATTTAGACTCTGTAAAGTCGTTTAATATTAAGGTTATAGTAATTAAGTTGGCAAATGGGGTTATTCCATTTGGTACAGTAGTCAATTTTGTTCATCCTTCACAAAGGAAGATTTTTTATAAGAGAATTGATTCTTATGAACCTTGTAAACCTGTAAGAGAGGTAGAGTCTTGTCCTAAAATTGATAGCAATAAAATCTTGGAAAATAGACCAATAGGTAATGGTAAAGCTAAATCTGTTAGGTTTATTCCTAATAAGGAAATTAAATATGTACCTGAATGTAGCAGAGAATCTAGTGTTTTTTTATAATTCTTCCCTTAATTTGGAGATTAAACAGACTTCTAAGCCTGATAAGAATAGACTTCTGGAATTTGTTCCTCCTAAGAAACTTGGAAAACAGAAGCTATTAGTGAATTTTGCTGTCAATCCAGTAGGCTACAAGTTCGATCCATTGAATGATATCTTTCCTGAATTTTGTGTCGAGTATGGACTCGACAATTTTTACAACTTAGAATCGATTGGGATTAAAGATGAAAATTCCCTTCCTTATGAAAACCAACAAGTTGCTAAATTTGCTAAATCAATTTCTTTTCATGAAGGACATTACCACGTTCAGTTACCATGGAAAAAGGATTTAATTGAAAAAGTCCAAAACAATTTAAAGATTTCTTTGGCAGTTGCTGAGCGGATTTATTCTAAATTAGAAGATCAGAATATATCCTTTAAATATGAGGAAGTTTTTGATAGACAGGAGGAGCTTGGCATTATTGAGCCTGTTAAACATAGAGCCGCAGGTCAAGTATTCATTCCTCATCGTCCTGTCATAAGAAATTATGAAAATGCCACCACTAAAATCCGTCCGGTATTTAATTGGAGTTTAAAGGTGGGAAAAGCTCCTTCATTAAATGAAGCCGCTTTCCCTGGTATTGATTTGATGAACAACTTGTTGTCATTGGTTTTGTATTTCAGGAATAATGATTATGTAGTTGTAGCTGATATAGTGAAGGCTTTTCTCCAAGTTAGGTTATCTTTAGAGTCTGATCGCAATAGATTTTGTTTCTTTAGAAAAGATAAATGGGAAGTTTGTTGCTTATAGATATAATAACATAATTTTTGGATTTGTAAGTTCTCCCTTTATATTGAATTATATTATTCAACATCATTTGTATAGCTACAGAGGAAATGAAGTAGCTTCTCTGATTAAAGACAAATATTATATGGATAACTTAGTGCTCTCTTCTAATCAGGGAGCCCAGATGCCATTTATTATCAATTCTATTAAGAAAATTAAGAATTCAGGGGGGTTGCCTTTACGGGAGTGGGGTTCTCATATACCTGCTTTGTTATCTACTGTTGATGAAGATGAAAAGGTAGCTTCTTCTGAAATGAAGATTTTAGGATATATTTATGACTCTGAACAAGATACCTTACAATTAAAGGTTAAGCAATTGAACTAGGGTGCTTCCTTAAAGCGTCAGATTTTGTCAGCTTTGTCTTCTGTCTTTGATCCTATTGGTATATTTGCACCTATAATGCTGCAGGGCAAGCTTATTATTTGTAAGTTATGCTAGCAAGTTTCGAACAGGGATGAAACAGCTTGTGCTGAAATTTCTAAACTCTGGAGTAAATTTTGTAATTCTTACAGTGAAGTTAGTCAGTCTTCTTTTTCTAGACAAACTTATAAAACTGATGCTCCTGTCAAGCTGTTTTTGTTTGCCGATGCTTCTAAGGAAGCTTATGGTTGTGCTATGTATGCTGTGCAAGGTGATCATAGTTCCCTGATATTTGCTAAGACTAAGGTTAGCCCTATTAAGGAGAAAACTCTCCCGACTTTAGAACTTTAGGCTGCTCAATTAGCTTTGAAGTGTTTTGATACCATTTTTTAAAGTAATCTATTAAATTCCGCTAAAATTGAAAGCATAACTATTTTTATCGATAGCCAAGTTGTTCTTAGTTGGATTCTTACTAATAGGGCTCCTAAGAGAAACACATTTGTAAATAGTAAGTTGAAGGAAATTTCTTATCTGTTAGATAGGATTTCTGATAGATTTTGTAGAGTTTCTTTAGCTTATAATCCTTCATCTAGCAATCAGGCTGATTAACTAACTAAACCTTGTACTTGTAAGCACTTTCTTGAAAATTTCAGTCTTTGGATCAAAGGGCCTTCTTGGTTGAATTCTCCTGACAAGTGGCCTAAGGGTCTTTTGGGTTATATCCCTGATAGTGTGAAGGGTGACTTAATTTCTCCTGTAATGTTCCCTAAAAAGGAACCTCTTGTAAATATTAGTAATTTTTCTAGTTTTTCTAGACTTATAAGTGTAGTTTCTAAGGTATCTACTGTTGTACATAAGTTTAGGAAAATTCAAGCTGACCCTGTTGACGCAGCTTCTAATTACCTTCTAAGGTTGATGCAAGAGGAAGCTTTTCCTCTTGAATTATCTTATCTGAAGAGTAGAGATTCTTCAGTTGAAGTTCCATCTTTAGTTAGGCAGTTCAATTTGTTTTTGGACGATAATGGTATAATACGATCTAAAGGTCGGATTGACAAAAATATTACTTTAAAATTTGATATTGTCAATCCTATTCTGAAGCATCATTTGACTCGGTTGTTGATATACTATGCCCATTGTAAGTCTATGCATATGGGTTTGCAATCCACTCTTAGTTTTTTGCGCATGCATGGTTTGTGGATTGTAAAGGCTAGGCAAGCAGGTTTATCTGTCCTTAAGGATTGTATTGTATGCAAGCGTTATAATGCTAGCACAGTGAAGTACCCTTCTCCTTCGCTTCCTTCTTCCAGGGTTAATTTGAGTGTGCCTTTTGCTCATACTGGTGTGGATTATACAGGCCACTTATGGTTGAAGGAGAAAAATGGAGAAAAATTTAAGGTGTACATTCTTATTTTCACTTGTTTCAATACAAGAGCTATACATTTGGAAGTTGTCCAGTCCATGTCAACCTCAGAATTTATATTGACTTTTATTAGATTTTCTAATAGGTTTGGTGTTCCTGTCGCTGTTTATTCTGACAATGCCAAATCCTTTGTGCAGGCTGGTAATATAATTGAACAGTTACTTACTTCTTCTGAGTTTGAGGAGAAGTTTAGGGGCGCTTCAATTTCTCATAAGACAATCCCTGTGTATGCAGCGTGGTATGGTGCTGTTTGGGAAAGATTGATTAAAACAGTGAAGCATTGCCTTTATAAAACTCTTGGTGGATATACTCCTTCATTTTTTGAATTTGTCACTTTCCTCTCTGACATTCAGAAAATTTTGAATAATAGGCATTTAACTTATAGATCTTGTGAAAATGAGTTAGATATAATTTCTCCTAATCATTTCTTGGTTGGCAGATTTATTCCTTCTTTAATGTTTGGTGATTCTGAACAAGTTCCTGAGTGGGAGTATGGTGAGGAGGATGAGTATTCTTCTCTCCTTGCTCGTACTTTGGAAACTGAGGATGGACTTTACGAAAGCTTTAAGGAAAGGTGGCTTTCCAAATATCTATTAAGTTTGAAAAAAAGGACAGATCTTCTTTTCAGCCTCCAAGAAAGTGGGAAAAAGGGGAAATTTCTCTCTTTAAATTACCTTCCAAATCTAGAACTTATTGGCCATTAGTTAGAATTGTTGAAACATTCAGTGATGACGAAGGGGTTGTTCGTACTGTTCTTATTGTTAGGCCTGATAAAACTGAAAGTGTAATTAATGTTAGTTTTTTAATACCTTTAGAATTATATTCTGAGCTTAATGATCCTCATTTATATGTTCAAATTGAAGAAGAAGACAATGTTGGTAAGTTTGAGACAGATGAAATACCTGACACTGGAACAGCTTTGCCGGATGAAGTATCTACCAGGCCTACCCGTAGTACTGCTCTTGCCTCCAGAAACTTGATAAGAAGCTTAGCTCGGGAGGGTAGATTGTAAATAATGTTTTTTTTGTTTTGTTTTGTAAGTGTTCTTTTGTTGTAGAGTTAACCTGACAAAATGGTTCTTTGTGTAACCACTTTTCTTTTTGATGTTTGGGGAAGATGTAGAAATAGTTGATTGGAGAATGGTAATTGCATTCATGGGAAATAGTCGAATTGACTAGTTAGGTCGTTCTTACTTTCTATTTTGTTTTGGTGTTCGGTCATGGACGGAAAGTAAACTGAATGATTGCCATTTGTTAATATTAAAAGTAACTTTTTTAACTTTCCCCTTTATGTATTCTAATTGAATTAATTAATTAAATGTTAAATGTATTCCTTATAAGGAAACAGTTTTGATTTCCTGTCTTTATTTTTCAACGGTTGTTCGAGAGTTTCGAACAAAGGAAAGAAAACGGTAGTTGATCACAAGTTTTGAATCAGACTGGAATAACAGTGCCGGCCGCATCCAGTGAACGTGTGTTCCTTCCTTTAAAAATTGAACAATTAGTTCGAAGCTTAAGTTTATAGCAGCCTTATTCTAGTGCAGGTAAGTTGAAGAATAAAGACTTACCAATATTGATTTGAGTTAGATAATTCTAACATTAGCAAAAAGATACATAACATTTAATTGATAATAAAAGTGAATAATATGGAATAGTCACTTGAGTATAATAAATGTTAAATAAATATCAATAAGTAAGAACGGTGTTCATTTCATCAATAATAACGTACGTAACAAATATAAAAATGATTGCTATCTGATTTTACATTATATATATATATATATATATATATATATATATATATATATATATATATATATATATATATATATATATAAAAGCAATAGGTATCTTATTCAATAATAACCAAAATACAGGGAAAAGATAACGAGTACACCCGCGGATAATGCCGTGCGGTCGGTCACTTATCCCTTGTGCATAGGGCCACAACCCTCAAACATGCTTTTGTGACTTCGACCTACCAATAAACACTCTCTCTCTCAATCATAGCGACCAGTGCACATTTTGCGATTACCGTAACATTTACCACTAAACACCAATACTTCGGTGACGGTAAACAAGCAACACCGGCGAAGAGCATTTTCAAGTAGGGCTGATATATAAAATACAAGGTGGCTGGGATCTCGACCTCTTCTGCACAACAGCACCACGAATGCACTCCCGAGTTATTTCTGCTAATCCCCATTTCACCTCTGAAGAGAGAGAAACAGTAACTAAACAACTGTCCAAAACAAGATGTCACAACCAATCTTCATTACGGTAACAAGAATTCGTTGGTAATTACAGTTGGGTCTTTAACTCGGATTTCCTTATACATAAAAACATTACTTATTATGATGTAAATATAGAAACAACCTAAATACTAAACAAATATATAAACACACGGTGACAATACCTCCCCCGTACAAAAAAGAAAATAACAATTTTCTGTACTTATATGTCAGTTTCACATCTGCTCAAATAATCAGCTCCAAAATTCTCTGAACCCTTTATAACTCTTATATTGAAGTGATATGGTTGTAGACTCAATGACCATCTCATTAATCTTGGAATTAATTCTCGAGCAGTCTAAAGATAAGCCAAGGGCTTGTGATCAGTCTCCAGAACGAAGGATCTTCCATACAAATAGACTGCAAACTTCTGAATCCCCAAGACAATGGCAAGGCACTCCTCCTCCACGGCAGCATACTTAGTTTCCCTCGGTAGCAATTTTCTACTTTCATAAGCAATCGGACGCTTCACTCCATCCACTTCTTGCAGAAGTATAGCACCAATACAGCGTTCAAAGCATCTGTACGTAATACGAATTCAGCCTGCAAATCTGGAAGTAAAAGAATAGGCTCGGCAGCAATTTTGTTTTTAAGAGAAACAAACGCCCAGCCATGCATTTCCTTCCACAAAAGGTCATTAAGCTTATTTTTCTTGGTGAGATCTGTAAGACAGGACGTGATGGTAGAGTAATTTGGATTGAATTTGCGATAATAACAGCATAATCCCAAAAATGAACGTAATTCCTTCTTGGTTGTGTGTGTGTGTGTGTGTGTGTATATACACATAGCATACAGTATGAGTGTGTTAATATATTTATATTTATGCGACGAAAATCAACACAGCATCGTGTTCAAATCTAAACAAATATCTACCTCACACTGAGATCGAACCCTATTAGTGGGTGGGTCATCACAGGGATGGATGGCTCCAGAGAGGGAGAGCACCAGCTGAATTGGTAATGAATCATCTATACTATAAAGCATCCACATTATTATTTACTGCATAAGTCTATACAAAACGCTCAGTATCACGACGTTTTTCCTGAATACGTTGCGTCATTCATCCCTATCTTATATGTACTTATGTTCTACCTTCAAAATGCTTCGTCTCAACACCTATCCAAAGCATGGTACACATTTATGGATTACCATTTACAATCATGGGCGATAATCTGGAATCATAAGTAATACTCGATATCCGTAGACCAACTTCTGAAGTACTTGACCATGATGCTCACTGGGAACCCTCCATAGCTTAGTGAGTTGTAAGCCCGTATTTCGATGAATTTTCTCAACCCTCACTGTGGTTGGAATCCACACCAGGAAATGGATTTATCGGAAAATACCAATAGATTCGATTTCATAAATAGATTGAGAAACTTTAAATCCGGAAACAACGATGGATTTAACAAAGCCAACCATGATTCTTATTACTCGGAGCTTAGAAGTATAATATGAGAGAGAGAGAGAGAGAGAGAGAGAGAGAGAGAGAGAGAGAGAGAGAGAGAGAGAGAGAGAGAGAGAGGATTGAAATATAGCTATTCTAGTATATCTATGTAAGATTAAATTGATAACTAAAGTTACTTCAATGTTAAAATAGAAAAATACAAAAATTTTGATATTTTTTCCGAACGTAAACATTGTTTGGTGATAATTTTTTTTTTTTTTTCAAATAAGTGCTCATGTAAATTACTTTTGAAAATTTAAACACTATAATTATGAGAGAGAGAGAGAGAGAGAGAGAGAGAGAGGAGAGAGAGAGAGAGAGAGAGAGAGAGAGAGAGAGATTCCTTTTTTCTATAGCTAAGGAAATGAGAAGAAAAGAAGGAAAAGGAAACTACTGATTCTGAGTCTCCAGAGGACGGACAAAGAACCAACATAATGTTGCAAATATGGAACCTGGACCCAGATATGCAAAATTTAAATATTTGTATGAAGAAAAATAAAAGGATCCCACCTACAATAATACAAGTAAGAAACCCATACCCCTTTATTATTTAAAAAGATTCTAAAATCATGCATTTAATCATACCCCTGTTTCAGAAAAGCAGATTGTAGCACATGCTCAAATAATGAATTTTAAAAAAAGTGAACACGGAACCGAAAAATAGGGAATTAAAACATTTGCAATGTTACCCTATTATGATATATAGTCCACTCTCAAGTAGAGTTTAGTCTTATATTATTTGAATTGAATTTTATAAATAAAATTTTATGATAAAAGTCCGAATAAAATCCTAATCTGCAACATATCAAAAGTAATAAGCCTGATTTCAAGGGGTCACAAACAGAGATAATCGAACCAATTTAAAAATGTCGTCAATATCAGCAAGGATCTATGCAAAAGAATATTTTTTTTTTTCTTTTTGTAAGTTATACTTTATGAATTGAATGACTATGTTTTCAACTTGAAAGGAATTTTATTCAAGGTTCATTTCTCACCTTAGAAAGTGTCTCAAGGTAGTTGTTAAAACTAACAGAAAGGCGAGGTGTATGTAACAGCTTTATTCAATCAGTGCATAAGCGTGTGCAAAATATATGTGCAGTACGTGGCTCCCTTCTAAAAAACACATACATGTTAAAAAGGGTGTCCTGCCCTAGAGAGGCAAACTATAGGTGGGTCAACTTACAGGATACATGCATGTTTTAGGCAATCAATGTGGACCCAGTCATCTTTGCAAGGAATGTTAATTAAAAAAGCCTTCAGTTTGCGACGAATAACGAGGGATAGGCTTATATATGGGGCTGTTAGCAGTGGCTATGCGTTGCGGTGTTTGATTCTTTTGGTATGTGTTCCTTCGCTAAGGGCTGTAAGTCTGGCAACAGGGAGTAAATTTTCCCACAATGTGACATAGGCGCTGGAGATTGTCGAAGGAGGCTGCAGACGGAAAAAAATTCAGCAGGGACGACCAAAGGGTCGACATATACCATATACTTTGTCAAAACATCCCAGGCATCCTTAGGAGTGGTCCTTAATTGTAGAAGGACCAAGGGAAGCTGAGTAAATGAGTTGGAGTCATTACAAATGGACATCAAAGCTGCTTTGAGAGTGCGATGAAAACGTTCAAGCATTCCATTGGCTGCAAGGTTGTAGGGGGGTGATGCCCGGGAGATTCCATGATGTCCACAATTGACAGGTGAAAGTGGCACCCCTGTTAGAAGTAATATGCTCAGGGATGCAAAATCTCACTATCTACCCTGAGAGTGAGGCACCCTAAGAGTAATGTACATGCGGCGGATGTTACAGTTTGCTTCAGGAAAATGAGTGGAACTGTCAATGACGGTAAACAGGTTATGGTGTCCTTGTGATGTGGGTAGGTGGGTAGGGTCATACTATATCGACGTGAATGTAGGCAAAATGACACTAATGTTGGGGAAACGTGCCCACTCCTGAATCCGTGTATCAATATACTTTTGAAATTTGGCATGAAGTAGAGGCATGGACCCAATACTTATCATTCTTAGTAATGCCGTACTAAATAAATTTTGTCTTCAGTAGCTGTGCAGTAGATACACATGAGGCATGTGAGAGGCCATGGGTAAAATCAAACAGCTGTTGGCGCATTGGGGCCATCACGGAAGAGGGTGGCGTCGGAGTCATCAAGCACGACGTCTTCTCATCAAAGTGACGATCAGGATGTCCTACGCGCTTGGTACTCTGGATCATTTCACACTATATTGCTCGTTTATTGTTAAATCGTCTCTATTGCATCACTCATAGAACAAAAACGTCTTCAGTTTCCTCTTGAAAGCCTTAATATCTTGTCTTATGGGTGTCTTGAGGAAGTTTATTGTATAGTCTTGGGGCTGCATATTTAAAGGCTCTGGAGCCTACAGTAGACATACAGTATATATAAGTTCCAATAATTTGAAACAATCTATAACTATTCTCTTGTCAACACGATTTGTTGGCTGTGCAATATGTAGCAATTATCTTACATGTTTTGGACATCCAGTTTTGATAACTTGATGGGTTATTATACATATTTAAAACTCAATTATTACTGGATTCTAGGGAACGTGACCATTCGTTGGTTCAAGAATCGAACACTGCATAATCAGTTTAAGTACCAAGTGCGTTTAACACAGTGCCACGAGAGAGAGAGAGAGAGAGAGAGATGATTCATGTTATTATCATTATTACTTGCTAAGCTACAACGGTAGTTAGAAAAGCAGACTGCTATAAGCCTGAGGGCTCCAACAGCGAAAATAGCAAAGTGGAAAAGATATGAAATAACAATATGTTAACTCTTAAATTCTTACATAAAGGAAAAACTCTGATTCCAGAGCGTTGAGAGGAACTCGCAAGCATAAAACACTCTATATAAAATACATTCATTAAATACTAATGAGTAGGGAGAACAAAACAAAGAGTTGCGGTTCGCCACGTTTACTTGTAATCTAATCTCAGTGGTTTCTTGACAGGGCCTGGCAATGGGGTTCACTTTTCCAGGTAAATGATGAAGGGTGCAGTTGTATTTAACCACGGTGGAGAGATGACACCATTGACTGGCAGACCAGGCGTCTGACTGTCAAGTGAATGCATGAACCAGGACATGTGATCCGTGCAAATGACAAAGGGTGTATCTTCTAAGAAGAGGAGAAGGTGACGAACAGCCAAATACCAAGCCAGCAATTTATGGTCGAAGGTTGAGTAGCTGGATTTCGCCTTTAGCAGTTTTCTACTGAAGAAGGCTAATGGGGTGGGCGAGCCGTTAACCCCCTGTTAAAGAACTGTACCAAAAGCAACATCACTAGCATCAGTGGAGAGAACGAGAGAGGCATGTGGGATGGGAAAAGAAAGAGCAGCAGGGGTTGATAGGACATTGTATCTGTTGCAAAAGGCTGCTTCTTGAAAAGTTGAAAAGGACCCCAATTCAGGGTCTTTTGGCTTGCCCTTGGAGAGGCGTAGAGGGGGCCAAGAGTGGCGGCAATGGCTGGCAGGAAACGGTGTTAATAGTGGATCATGCCCAAGAATTCTTGCAGAACTTTGATGGTCGAGGACGTTGGGAAGTTCTGAACAGCTGTTACCTTCTCAGGGAGGGGGTGGATGCCTTCAAGACACAGTGCCCTAAGAACAATACTTTGTTGGCGACAAATGTACACTTGTTATAAAGAACTACAAGGCTGTTCTGTTGTAGGTGTTAAAGAATGATGCATAGGTTATAGAGGTGTTTCTCTTTGGAGGAAGAGAACATAAGTGTCCCAACCACATACCATAAGCAGAAGAGAAGTCACGTAATATGCTCTCCATGAAGTGTTGAAAACTCGCCCCAGCATTACGAAGGCCAAAACTGGAGTAATTGAATGTGCATGTACCAAAGTGGGTGGTGATGGAAGTCTTGGGTATGTCTTCTGGGTTCATGGACACTTTTATGATACCCCTTCAGGAGATCAAGAGAGAGGAACACCTCTTTGTGCAAGTAAGAGGTAATGCCGGCGATATTGGAAAGGGGATAGTGATCTGCTTCTGTCTGCATACCATATGCCTGTACTGCCCACAGATGCCAAAGGAGCCATCCTTCTTCAGGATGATGTATAAGGGTAACGACCATAGGTTTGAGTCCCATTGGCCAAGGCCCATTTCTTCCCTTTCGGTGAATGTTCCTTTAGTTCCTCACAAACAATCCCAGGCCAGATGCCATAATCTGCCTATCATAGTGGTCCCATCATCTTGATATGGTGATAAATACTGTGTTTGGTAGGAGCCGTGGATGATTGGCAATGTTCTGGATGGAAAACTTCTGCGTACGATGTGATGAGATGGGTATAGGCATCTTGGGGTGCATTAATGTGGAGTGTGAGATCGGAGGAGGGGGGTGGGGTTGAAGAGGTGTTGATGAGTATGATTCTGCATTAACTAAATGTTGATATGCTACATCACCTAGGAGGTGAAAGTAGGCGAGGATATCTGCACCGAGCAGTGGCAATGTTACTTCGGCAATGGTATTTGGCATTCGCAAACATTAGTTTGAGTGTCTCGTACCCGTGAGTGAGGATCTCAGATCCGTTGCCAGCTACCAAGTAGACGTCAGCAGGCTTAAAATGATTATGTCATGTCCTGGAGAGTGACCATGGTGGAAGGGAATGACAAGCCCTCCTGTCTACCAAAATTTGCACACCCATACCTGCAACATGCCAAAAGAAAATATTAGTGACAGGGGAGGCTACCTGGATCTGGAATGGTGGTAACGGAACTGATGGAGATCACCGTCAGTAAGTGGCTGTAGAGGTTTATTGGCTGGGGTTTGAGCGAGGGGCAGTATATGTTTGTGGTGGGAGGCTTTGTCACTGCTCCTACATGTCACAGGGTAGGCGTCTGAGTCTTACCTCATTCGCTTCTGTCAGTATCTAATTTTTGTTCTCTTTGTTGGGAGTGGAGGCCTTGATGGCAGACTTGAAGGTGGTGAAGTGGTTGTCCATAAGGGTGTCGACATCAGGGATGGTGGCACATACAGGTTTGAGTAGTCATCGTACCCGGAAGGCACTAAGTAGGTTCACTTAAAAAAGGAGAGCCAGCTGTGGCAGGTTGCAGGCAAGCAATACCAGTCATTTCCCCCAGGGGCGAGCAAAGCATTTTGGTCCCCCAACACCTTTTGAGAGAGCTGGAAATACTTGGTTATACGGACGGCTGACGAGGGTGAATACTGCTCTCGGAGTTATGCTTTGATGGCATCATACACTATTGACCATAAAGCTAATCGGAGATTTCTGGGATAGTGTCTTCAAAAATCGCCATGAGGAAATAGTGCTTTACTGCTTGAGGGACTCACTGCCTTGCTGCAAAACTGAACTTCGGCACGCTGGAACCAAGCAAATGCTTCTTTACTGGCGGAGGGTGGTAGTTTCATCGATGTGGCAGCGTGGGTTGAAGAGTGAGGGTCGGTGAGCAGCATCGTAAAAAGGGTGGTACACAGGCATGGGCTAAAAGGCAGTGGGGCTGGTCTCCGGGTGGTTTACCAATGTTTGCAAGACAACTGTTTGATACTAACAGAAATGCGAGGTGAATGTAACTGCTTTATTCAAACAAAATAATGAGCTTATATACCAACAGTTGTGGGCAAGCTTAAACATGTTTTTCAATCATTAGTAAGGGAGAGAGCGGGAGAAAAAAAGCAATATCATTTGTATGTGTGTGTATGAAATACACGTGCGGTATAAAATACTCCGTCAGGACTATTTCTGTTAATACTGTTGAACGAACTTCGTCAGTCTTTCTTTTTCTTTTAAATCTCTGTCCTGACGTTTTATAGTCACATTTTGATGTCTCTTAGCCGTTTCCTGTTGCTGAATACGCCAGACTTGTGGTAATGACATCTATGGTCATCTAGCGGTGTCTGATAAATCAATATTTCTAAACAATACTTCAATTAGTATGATTTAGCAGCGTGGAAAAATAAAGTAAAAATGATTAATTTCCAGAACAGTCTCTGCAAGAAAAAAGCGAAAAGAAAATAGAACTTCCTTCTCTGTAATTTCGAAATTCATTACCAAATAGATTAGAAGCAATGCAGGGCTGGCCGAATGCAAATGGACGAATGATTTTAGAAATTCATTTACCAATTAAAAATTAGATTACTATTCTGCATGTGTTGTAAGCAATTTATTTATATTTTTACAGATTTTCAATCTCTTTTACCCGTTAAAACATGTCCTCGTTGTGAGGAAAGGTTATTAATTTCGCCGTTGACCTTTTCACTGTAAAATTTATGGATTCCAAGCAGCGCATAAGACTACTAGTTGCATTTCAATATACAGTAGGTATATTTCACCTTTTCCAAAATGCGTTTGTTTATTTTTATATTCCATCACTTTTACGAATAACTCAATATAAAAACATGGTAATACAGTACATTGTGATTCGTTACAGGTGTTTACAAGAGAAAATTCCCTTATGGTTCCGGTTTAATGATTCGTTCAGCGTAGAGACGGATCCTTACGTCTTTTCTTATTACTAATCTCTCTGTAAGTTATACTAAACTAAAAGGAAATCCTTTATACCCATTTATGGAACAATTCAAAGGTTTTCAAACTCAAAATTTATGCAGAGATTTTACATTGTTATTCCTTAATTTCTAACAGAGGTCCAAACCACAACTTTTTAATATGATATACTTACCATATGTCAGAACCTATGGCCCAGAACATTCCTTTGAATTTATATTTAAGACTTCCACCTGAGTCCAAGAGTTTCAAGACCCAGAATATGTTTTGAGTATTGTTGACCACTCAAAGAAAAGTATAATTTCTGTGTGATAGTTTATTATGAAAGTAACGAAATTAATCATTGCAACTTTCTTTTTCAAACATCAAGATTCAGAGATGGGGAATGTGGTTAAGTTTAGACACAAGCAATATATTATGAGGTTTGTGTAACTTTTTTTTCTTTTCACTGGCAATCAGGCAAGTAGATACTCTAATGGACTCTTTGATAGATGGAAGGATTTATGATTTTTTTTTTTTATTTACTAACATCTATGCATGTGTTTGTGTGCGTTATGATCAGAGAGAGAGAGAGAGAGAGAGAGAGAGAGAGAGAGAGAGAGAGTGAGAGAGAGAGAGAGAGAGAGGAGAGAGAGAGAGAGAGAGAGCCCTTTTCGAACCTTGGGATTACATTACAATACTTTACCTTTAAGATATTTATCATGCAATAACCTAACGTAGTTGCTTTCGTGTCATTTACAGTAAATTTAAATGGAAATCTATTTTCTAGTTGTTCATAAAATTCAAAATAATTTGTGGCAATTTTTTTCAATACCTAGATTTTCAGTGTGATGTTTGCTTAGACAATTAATGATCAGAGGTTTTAGGATTTCTGCTTCAGTACTTTAATGGCGAAATCGTCTGTGCATTATTAATTGGTTACTTTAGTTTAAATTTATGAGTAGTTATCTCTGTTATGTGTCTTATTTAATCATTCGGCTTTTTATTACAATAGATCAATTTTTGACGATCTTTTGTAGTGACAGATTTGCGACTCTTGTAAACAGTTATTCTAGGCAATGAAGAATTTCATATTCATCTAATATGTTTTATCAAACAAAATATGGATACCATTGACGGAATTAACATTAATGGGGAATATCTTGGTATATCTTAACAACTTATGGTGGGAAAAACCATGGTTCAATGATGATTGTAGACGTGTTTATTTGGAGAAGCAGGAGCCCTATCATCTTTGGAAGGGTAACAGATCAGATGTGACCTGGAATAACTATACTCAGCTTAGAGCTTTTGCTCAGAAAGTTTATGGTTCAACTGAAAAAGAATACAATCTAACCATAAAAGAAAGCCTTTCTGGTACAACCCATAAGCATAAGTGGACTACCCTTAAATCTGCACTCTTTGGTGTAGATGCAGCAGTTCCTTCTTTACTTAAACCATATGGCTCAGTCACTTACTGTCCAAAGGAAAAGGCAACCCCTTTGGCTGATGTGTTTGACAGCAAGCAGAGTAATTAGAAACTCGAACTTCCTCATTTCTGTTTTCCTGAGGCTAAACTATTTGGTTCAGCTTTTTGATCTCGTGAAATTAAAGCTCTGTTGATGGACCTTGAGGCTTATGGAGGTGTAGATCCAAATCGTATTTTTCCTTTGTTTTCAATAAAGAAAGCAGATTTCTTAACTCGAAAGTTATCTGTTATTTTGCGCAAGTTAGCAAAAAGAGGAGCTTTTAGCACTTGTTGGAGAATTGGTAATGTTACTCCATTATGTAAATGTGATTGTGGTAGCTCAAGTCCAACTAATTACCCCCAGTTTCCATAACTCCTATATTATCTACAGTTTTTGAACGTATTTTGCCAAAACGTCTTGATAGGTTTGCTGAAGGTAATCATCTGTTCCCTAGTTTGCAATTTGGTTTTCGTAAAAGCCTTGGAGCATGTGATGCCCTTCTTACAATCTCCAATGCTGTACAGAAATCCCTTGATTGTGATCAGGAAGTTCGTATGATTGGCCCTGATTTTAGTGCTGCCTTTGACCGTTTCAATCATGAGTCCTTGTTTTAAAACTCGATCACTTGGTAGTGGGTGGGTCTTTTTTTAGCTCCATTATTGAATTTTAAGCAATAGATCGCAAAGAGTTGTTGTTGATGGGCACTATAGTAAGTAGAGGAATGTGATATCTGGTGTTCGCCAGGGTAGTGTTCTTGGCCCATTACCTTTCATACTATGTACACATGACATGTGGTTTGGTCGAGAAAACAAGCTTATTGCATATGCAGATTATGCTACTCTCTTTGCATCAATTCTATCTCTTGGGTTGCTGAATCCCTTAATAGAGATCTAGCTAAAATTAGTCCATGATGCAAATTATGGGGTATGAAGTTGAATCCTAACAAAACTGAGTATGATTATAAGTAGGTCAAGGACCATGGCTCCTCAACATCTGGATCTCAACATTGATAATGTTTCTTTAACTTTGTATGACTCTTTTAAAATTTTAGGTGTGTTTCTCGACTCCAAATTTAATTTTGAGAAACACATTAGGTCTGTGTCCTTCAATTGAACAAAAAATTGGCTTATTGAGAAAGTCTTTCAAGATTTTTGGTGATCAGTCTATTCTGAAGAAGTGTTTTCATTTTTTATATTACCTTGTTTCGAGTATTGTTCTCCTGTGTGTTCTTTAGCTGCTGATTCTCATCTTAATTTGTTGGACAAGAACTTACGCTGTATTAATCTCTGACACCGTAGTTCAATTAGTTCATCATACATGTTGCATAAGATTTTTTATAATTCTAACCATCCTGTACATTCAGATCTTCCCGGACAGTTCCATCCTGTTCGTAATACTAGGTATGCAGTTAATTCTAATAGTCAGGCCTTCTTCATTATGAGGGTCAATACTACACAGTACTCTAGAAGTTTTATTCTAGCTGTAACCAAGCTGTGGAATGATCTTCCTAATCGGGCAGTTGAATCAGTTGATTTCAAAAGTTCAAACTCGTAGAAAAAGTTTTAATGTTGAACAGGCTTGCGTAAGTCCTTTTATAGTTTATAAATCAAATATCTGTTTTAATGTTGTTAATGCTTTTAAAAAAATTATTTCAATTTTCACTACTTCTGATATCTTTTATTTATATACTGATTTCCTTAACTCACTGGGCTATTTTTCCCTGTTGGAGTCCTTGAGCTTATAGTACCTTGCTTTTCCAACTAGGGTTGTAGCTTACCTAATGATAATAATAATAATAATAATAATAATAATAATAATAATAATAATAATAATAATAATAATAATAATAATAGGTTCCTAGAGATTGCAAAACAAGCAGAGAAAGAAAGAGAACACTATGGATCGACGAAATAAGGAAGTTAGCGGGCGTGGACTGGCATGTTTAAAGACTCCTCATGAATAGCGAAGGCCAGGGACAGTGACATTCCCCTATCAAGCAGAACGATGCCCTAAAGACTGACCATATATACATATTATCAGCGCACAAACCCCCTCTCCACCCAAGCTACGGCTAAGGAGGGCCAGGTAATGGCTTCCGATGGCTCAGCAGATAGACTAAACGCCCCATCTTAGCTCACAAGGATGGCGAGGTTGCAGCGACCACAGAAACTATCGCGTTCACCAGTCAGGGACGTTACAACATCGGCCACCACAACCCGTTACTAGTTCTGCAGTGGACTAGTAATGGCTGGCTGCTGATATATATATATATATATATATATATATATATATATATATATATATATATATATATATATATATATATATATATATATATATATATATATATGTGTGTGTGTGTGTGTGTGAGTATGTATATAAATATATATGTATAAATACGTATGTATACACACACACACACACACACACACATATATATATATATATATATATATATATATATATATATATATATATATATATATATATATATATATATATATATATATATATATGTATACTTATATATATATATGTGTATATATATATATATATATATATATATATATATATATATATATATATATATATATATATATATATGTTTGTGTGTGTGTGTGTGTGATGGAAAAAAACTAATCAGAGAGATGGGTACTCTCAATACAAAATGCCAGGAGATTGACTATTTCATTACCGGTCGTATTCATTCATGAATATCAACAACGTCGATAAAATTGTCTGGTTAAATGTTTATCCGAACTGTTGCTATGGCAGCGTTTCCATGCGATGGTAATTAAATAATATCTTTTTTTCATTTTTCATATACGTTTTCCTAAATCCTTGTCTTATTTGAGTGTGTGTATATATATATATATATATATATATATATATATATATATATATATATATATATATATATACATATACATTATTCGTTTGACATTTGTATGGAGAAAGGCTGACTTCCTAAAATTAAGAGGATAAACAATGAACTGAAGCATATTTTAGCATTATTCTTATCATATTGTTGGCTTATGTAATTATTATTATTATTATTATTATTATTATTATTATTATTACTATCCAAGCTACAACCCTAGTTGGGAAAGCAGGATGCTATAAGCCCAGGAGCTCCAACTGTGGGAAATATCTCAGTGAGGAAATGATATAAGGAAATAAATAAACTGTATGAAAAGAAGTAAAAAAATGCAAATATAATATTTTAATAACAGTAACAACATTAAAACAGATCTTTCGTATATAAA
>NC_090744.1:88926368-88966368 GCF_036898095.1 Palaemon carinicauda | reverse complement strand
TTGCAAGTCCTTTGGTATTCTGCTAATAAGGACATCGTCATCAACATACTCTATGTCTGCTTGTTTTCTGTTACCAATCCAGTCCTATCCTTCTCCACCATCCCCAACTATTCTATGTATTACAAAATCCATGTGGAGGATAAGCAACATAGGTGACAACACATTCCCTTGGAGTACTCCAAAGTTCACTGGAAATTCATTTGATAGGACTCCACTAACATTATCTTTACACTTGCTATGCTCTTAAACAGACTTAATTAAATTTGCATGTTTAGGAGTAACTTCATAATAATGCAGGACTCTCCACAAAATTTGCCGGTGAACATTATCAAAGGCTTTTTCATAGTCTACAAACGAAAACCAAAGGGGATTGGATTTCTATACTTTATACATTGCTGTACTATTGGTCAGTACAACTTCTACCTTTTATAAATCCTGCTTGCTCATCTCTCAGCTTGTCATCAAACTTTCTCTCTTTAGAATGAGCACACTATATATTTCCATTACAATTGATATAAGTGTGATGCCTTTGTAATTATTGCAATCAGTCAGATCTACTTTTTTTGTCCCTATTACCAACACTCCAAGCTCCCATTCATCCTGTTCTGTCTCTTCATGCCATATTCTGCAATATAATCTTGTAAGTGTTCTGGGAGTCAATATCATCTAGGTAGGTATTCCATCGTATCCAGGGGCTTTCCATCTCTTGATAATTTTAAGTATAGCTTCGACTTCAAACACACTAAATTCATTCATGGGTCTGTCTTAGCTTCAAGTATATATATCAAATTATTTCTTCTTATCTCCTATTGATGGTGTCACTAAAGTGTTCCATTCAGCGTTGCCTTTCTTCATCTTCTGTTGTTATAATAATAAATCCATCTCTGTTTTTGATGGGTATATGGTTCTTCTATGCCCCAGTAGAGATTTCACTAATAATTATATGAGCAATTCTTAAATCATAGCCACTCCCTGAATTCATAGCTTTGTCAGTTTCATCTGCTTCCTTGTCTAAATATTCTCTCCAAACATTCCTGGCTTTTTTGTTGCCCTCACTATCAGTACGGGAAAACTTATCATGCTCTACATTGTAATTTTCTTTACCTCCTCGAAAACTTTCAGCAATCAATTTCTGCCTGTCTCTTTCTTATAGCATCCCAAGTATCACTTAATATCCATGGTTTTCTCCTTGTAACTGCATGTCCCAAAACTTCATTACCAACTGACACGTATATGCTCTTCGTCTCTCAAAGTCTCTCAGACTGCAAATCAATTCCTATATTCAATTGCAAAGGTTTTTCTGTGCTCATCCTCTATATTTTGTCAAAATTCCTCTTACTTTCATAGTTACAGGGTAATTAGTAAAAGTAACTCAATAAACCAAAAACATTGTTCCCTACAAAAAAAAGCAGTATTTATTGTTATCGTAAAGTTTTATAACTATTACGTTTTAATGTAAAACATTTTGGGAACAATGGCATCTGTATAGATTCCATGAATCACAAGATGATGTATAACACATTAAATTACACCCTTTGCCCTTCAGTCCTACAACAAACCTCATAGAGAGTACACGTTTGAGTTTGACCTTTGACATTCACTTGTTTTAACATTTGTTTTTCTCGTTTTTGGGAAGAATTTCCTCATTTCAAAGAAGAAAACAAAATTTCAACATCTCACAAATAAGAGTTCAGAAGTGGGTAATATCGGGGAATTTAGCAGAGTTAGTGAAGGATAAGATGATAAAGGAGCGACCTTCTCGCCTAAAGAAGTTAGATATTGAGCAAAGGGACCTTCATATATGATAAAATTATTTTAAATAACTTTGTTTTGGTTTATCAATATCCAAAAAGGAACCAAAAATTGGTAATAATCACGATTTATTAATATTGTCTTTGTAAAACTAAAATACTTATTGAACTTCAAATTCTATCATCTCCCTTAGTTTTGAAGATATAGTATTGAAATTTGTTAGATAACAAATTATAAGACATTATAAAACAATAAAATAGAGCCCTTGTTTCCAGTTTTTGTTTAATATTTTTTTCTTACTTTTTCCCCTGAAATATAAGGTTTATTTTTCTACCATAAAGAAAAATTCATCTCTAGCAAAAACCAAAGGTCAGAGGCAAAAATCATATGCAATTTGAAAATATCCTAAGTCACCTTATTAAGTGGTATAAATATTAAAGTCCTGTAATTAAAAAACGGCATTAGCCACCCTGCCCCCTAAAACCTTAGATATTTTATCTACATTTCTATTGCGTGCTTTCAGTTTCAATTTCAGTGTGGCTATAAGGAGCTGGGATAACAACGAATATGTGCATCTCTATAACTTCTTACATTTCTCAGAGCCCTCCTTCTTTCTTTATTAATAGCTATGTGATTCATTTGATTTTTGTAATAGCCATATGGTCAAGTCATTGTATATTTGTGGATGTACTTGTGCTTTAAAAGGGTACTTCCAATAACAAGATTGTTATAAAGTGTACATCATTTTCATTTCAACTTCACCACGACCCTCAACACCCATCACATTCTCTATACCATGATTATTCCTTCCAATTT
This sequence comes from Palaemon carinicauda, assembly GCF_036898095.1. NCBI lineage: Eukaryota > Metazoa > Arthropoda > Malacostraca > Decapoda > Palaemonidae > Palaemon > Palaemon carinicauda. Next base: position 88,963,800 of record NC_090744.1, on the reverse strand, counting down.
TAGCACTGAAGTCACAAATCAAAATTTTCATATATCTCTCTGGATCTCATCTATTACACTCTGCAGTTCATTATAGTATTCATCTTCACTTTCTTCAGGGGAATTATTTGTTGGTACATAGCAAACTATAATCCTCATATTGCACTGCTTTGATTTAAACTTTGCAAGTGACCATCTACTATTTACAGCTCTCCATTCCGTTAATGCCTTTTCTGCTTTTGGTGTTACCATCATTCCTACCCCTTCTCTTCCAATTTCATCTGTTTTTCATGAGTATATATATAAATATATATACATATATATATATATATATATATATATTATATAAAATATATATATATATATATATATATATAAGTATATATATATATATATATAAGTATATATATATATATATATATAAGTATATATATATATATATATATATATATATATATAAGTAAATATATATATATATATATATATATATATATATATATATAGAGAGAGAGAGAGAGAGAGAGAGAGAGAGAGAGAGAGAGAGAGAGAGAGAGAGAGAGAGAGAGAGAGAGAGAGAGAGGGGGGGGGGGCATTGCTCCTGACGAGCTTCACATATAAAATAAAGAGGAGAACGAACACTGGACAACATCTCTCATATCTATTAGTGTCGACGTTTCGAGACTCATCCCATTATCAAGGCTGCATAAGACATATAAAATATTATAAGTAAAACTTAGTAAAATTATAAATTACAAAACAGTTTAAACTTAAATTTATATATACAACTTGAAGTATAAACAGTAAATAAAATGAAGTACGTAAAAAAACATATTAAAACTGGAATACACACAATAAAATAATAATAACAACAACAATAATAATAATAATAATAATAATAATAATAATAAAATTGTCATAGGAGACCAACCTGCCATGACTGAGCCAGAGACCTTAGTGACTGTCTGAAGGACAGCACTCTGAAAGATAATTCCAAATTCACCGACTTAAGTGATATGGAGGGGGTCAGAGGATAATTGGCTATTTAGTAGAGGAGCCTGTTCTTTAATTTCTAACGACTCTAATATTAGCAGAGAGGAGTTGCTTGATGATTGAGCGATGATTTTCAATTTTTATTTGAAAAATTAGTCTTACATTTGGATGTGTGTTCTCTGATGTTTGAGAATTCTTTAGTGTTGAGCACACATCCAGTTCTATGGTTAACTCCCCGATGATCATCTATGCGAATTTTCAGTTGTCTTTTTGTGGAACCCACATAATTTCCGAGATTACATCTCGGGCAAGTAAACGTGCAAACAACTGAAGAACGCATGGATCGGTGAGATAATCCTTATATTAAAAAATGGATCCCGCTGTCAGGGGATTCTTAAAAATTAGTGTAAAATCCAAGCTCGGAAAATTGTTTAAAATTACTTTTTTAATTTGTTTCTCAAATTTTATGTTATTAATAAAAGGTAAGGCAGCATAGAACTTCATTTTTGGCACAGTAGTATCTTGCAACTTTGGCTGATAAATTTTGTTCAGGAATTCGTTAAGTAACCTATGAAATATTTTGTTTGGGAAACAGTTATCCCTGAAATATTGTTCCAAAAATATCACTTCATTATTGAAGGATGCCCACTCAGAAGAATAAGAAAATGCCCTATAAATTAAAGTTGTGATGGCATTCAACTTAAAATTATAAGAACAAGAGCTAAAAAAATTGGTGCCTAAACCAGTGAAAGGCTTTTTTTCTAAAAACACTAGCTTCTAGACGTGTCTGCCCTCTTGTAATATTAATATCAAGATATGGTAGTCTGTTATTTTCTTCGTGCTCGACACTGAAATTAATGTTTGGATTAAAATTATCAATGAAATTTAAGAATATGGCAGCATGTTCCTTTTGCTTAAAAGTAACTTACGTATTATCTACGTAGCGTTTATAAAATGTAGGTATGAACAGCAAATGACATTGATCTAAAAACTGCTCTTCACGATGACACATGAAAATACTGGCGAAGGTGGGTCCAAAAGTTGTTTAATCAACTTACCATAAAAAATAAAAATAAAATGAGTGTCAATCACTGCAAGTTCAAGTAATGTTTTAAAATCAGACTTGTTAAAACCATGATAGTAACCATCCGGAGAAATAATTTTACTGAGTTTTACTTATAATATTTTATGTCTTTTGGAATGCGTCCCAAAATGTCGGCACCAATAACTATGAGAGATGTTGTCCAGACACCTCTCTCTCTCTCTCTCTCTCTCTCTCTCTCTCTCTCTCTCTCTCTCTCTCTCTCTCTCTCTCTCTCTCATATATATATATATATATATATATATATATATATATATATATATATATATATATATATATATATACAGTATATATATATATATATATATATATATATATATACAGTATATATATATATATATATATATATATATATATATATAGTATATATATATATATATATATATAGTATATATATATATATATATATATATACATATATATATATATATATACATATATATATATATATATATATATATATATATATATACATATATATATATATATACATATATATATATATATATATATTGTATATATATATATATATATATATATATATATATATACATATATATATATATATATATTGTATATATATATATATATATATATATATATATATATATATATATATATATATATATATTTTGCCTAGGTCCACGATTTCCTTATCAATCCCCGTAAAACGTGTTTCACTTAGGGCTAATATATCCTAACTATAATTGATAAATTCATTCTCCATTTTCTATAACTTCCCAGTCTGATTCATAGTTCTGACATACCAATTACCAATTTTTAATTTTCCTTTAGTATTTACAAACAGAGAGATACTTAGCACCCCGCTACATTCTGTCATTTTTACTTTCCATACTCTGATTAAATCAACAGAGAATTCATTGGCTAAATTCATCAAAGGATCGCCAGTTCCCTGTGATCCACAGTGCTATCTAACTAAGGCAAGTGACCTCTGCCGGTTCATACTAATTTGAGTATGATTATCCAACAGCCATCAGGAGTAGGAGCCGAAAAGACATCTTGTCTATCAACTCCAACCAAATCCGTCACCCTTCTGCCAGTGACTTTATCGAGATTGAGGGGGGGGCTTTTCCGTCACACCCAAAGTCCTCGTTACACCACCAGGTTGCTCATCCTCTTATATAACACTTGGCAGACATGAATTGCTAAGTTATACTGCCTAGCACAGTGATGCTAAGATATACCACCTAATATATATATATATATATATATATATATATATATATATATATATATATATATATATATAAGGTAATGGGTTGGCTTGGGCAAAAACCACCTATTGAGATACTACCGCTTGACAGTTATTGGGTCGTTTGAATGGCCAGGTAGCACTATATTGAATCCATCTCTGGTTACGGCTCATTTTTCTTTGCCTACACATACACAGAATAGTTTTGCGTATTCTTTCCACATTCTCCTCTGTCCTCACTCACTTGACAACACATATTACCAAACAATCCTTCTTTAATCAGGAGGTTAACTCTATCTATATACCAAGGCTACTTTCCTATTAGTAAGGGTAGAAGATACTCTTTAGCTATGGTAAGCAGCTGTTCTAAGAGAATGACACTACAAAATTAAACCATTGTTTGCTAGTTTTGGATAGTGCCATAGCCTCTGTACCAGGGTCTTACACTGTCTTTGGGGTGGAGTTCTCTTGCTTGAAGGTGCACTGTGGTACACTTTTCTGTCTTATTTCTCTTTTCTTGTTTTTTTTTTCTTTAAGTTCAAGTTTTCATAGTCTATAGCTGGAAGATCTATTTAAATGTTGTTAATGCTCCTAATATATTTTATATTGTTCATTATTTCTCTCGTCGCTTATTTTCTTATTTCCTTTCCCCACTGAGCTATTTTCCAAGTGGAAACCCTTGAGCTTATAGTATCCTGCTTTTCCAACTAGGGTTGTAGTTTAGTATGTAATAATATATATACACACAACACACATTATATATATATATATATATATATATATATATATATATATATATATATATATATATATATATATATATATATATATATATATATTCAAATAAGCCATGTATTTGGATACATTAATGTATGGATTCTGTTACCGACCTCGGGATCAGAGCCCCATGCAGAACCAATCAAACACAATAGCTTCGGACCGGCTGGGAATCGAACCCTGGTCAAAGAAACTTGTGACAACAGTGACATACCACTTAACCACGATGAAAAATAAAAGTCCATGACAATTCTGTACTTATACCTGTCGAATTCAGGTTTTTTGTCCCTTGAATTGAAATCAACCCATCTTCACCATCGCAGCCAATTGGAATACTTGTACTTGGCATGCGTTCAATGATAAATTTTGCACATTTAGACGCGTTTTTCATATTCAAATAAGCCATAAATTTTGATGAAATAATGTCTGGATTCTCTGACCGACCTTGGGATCAGAGCCTCATGTAGAATCACTCAAAGACAATAGCTTCTGACTGGTCGGGAATCAAACCCTGGTCTACGATACTTGTAACAAAAGTGACGTACTACTTACTATGGGTTTCACAGACAGTGCCAGTGCGATTTTTTGCAATTATTCTGTAACGAACACTCGTATCAGTACGAGATTTTACTATAGTGTATTACACCCAGTAAGGAAATTTATAGGAGTATCATGAATCATTTATTGTAAATAATAAAGACTTTTGTACCTATACCAAGAGGCAAAACTCATTAGCCAAGCAAGAAAACGAACACCAGGTTGGAAGAGCTCCGCCTGCCTACAACCCCCTTCACCTCCAACCCCCATTTTCTTCCTCCCCTCTCCTTTCTTCCCTCACCTGCCCTACGTCTTTCCTTCTCTCTTTCTCTCTCTCTGAATGTTGCTTTGATTTAAACATATTTTTTTACGATTTATTTTTCTATCAATCTAATAATAATTGACACTGTTGTATAAATGTAACAGTTCAGTGGTTGTTACCCTCCAGTTAACTTATTAATATCTATTTATACACTGATTTGCTCTCTCCCTCTCTCTGCCTGTCAGTTTCTACTAATGTGGGGAGTTGTACAGAGGCTTAACCAATTTTTCCTTTTGCCCCATGCTTCTGAAATTTAAAGTGTTTGCTAAATAGCAATATATATATATATATATATATATATATATATATATATATATATATATATATATATATACATATACATATATATATATATATATATATATATATATATATATTGTCTTTGAGTTTGAACAATATGTAATTGTACACAATTATATCATTGCATATTTCGGTATTGGGTATGAGCATAGATGATAGGTATCCATAGGAAATGAGAAACAAAATCTTTATTTCACCTAATGCCACATATATCCCCCCCCCACCCCCTAATTGAATTTGATTGAATATTGGTATCGACCGATGACGGGACTCGAATGTGGGTAGGGCATAACCTTCATATTTAATTTTTATTTTTTTATTTTTTTTTTTTTGTTTTTTTGTTTTGTTTTAATCTTCTTCATCGCTTTCTAATAGCAAGTCAACTTCATCTTCAGTGTCACTGTCAAGATTAATAATGACAGAATCAATACTGTCATGCATGTTATCTGTTGAACGATAACTATCCTCAAAAGCTCGTGATCGACGTACTGCCCCTGCCCATACATCGCGAGTGACAGAGATCCTTGCCTCCTCTAATCTGGCATGTAGGTCGGCTCGGGTGAAACGTTGGAGTGAGGAGCGCACGTAACGTTTCATGTGTCCCCACACCTGCTCGATTGCATTGAGCTCGGGATGTGCGGGCGGCAGGCGGACGATTTCATGGCCCCATTCTCGAATGGTGTTATCTACCTTGTACTTAGGCTCTGGCCTATTTTGATGGCATATGTATAGGAGTTCAGGTCTTGTAGCATGTTGCGGGAAGGATATATTTCTGCGCTGTAACCATTCAATGACGTCAGATTTCCTGGTAGCTGTGGTGGGACAACGACTATCTTCTGTCATTATACTGTGGTATGGGGCATTGTCCATCACTAATACCAAAGGCTCCTCCAGGAGTGGCAGGAGCTGAGTTGTTAGCCAACGTAGGAATATATCGCCATTCATTTCCCCGTGGTAGTCGCCGCTGGTATTTTTAGCAGGGAAACTGAGGAAGGAACCGTCAATGAAGCCATCGGCTGTACCACCTGCGACTACCACGAAACGTTCCCCCTCACCTGGTGGCACCTGGCGGCTGTAATTGGCACTGGTATTGGGCTGCGTGGTACCCACCCATTCCATGTTATGGCTCATTCTGGTTGTGAACCACGTTTCATCCAGGTACACTACCTCCCTGTCGTCTTCCCTATGTCTTTGAAGGTCCCGCAGGGAACGTATCCTTTGGCACATGATGTCAATTGACTCCTTCCTGACATACATCTTGCGCTGAGTGGTCTTATACTCGATTCCCATTTTGTGGAGTAAGCGCCATAGCTTAATCTTTGAGGTACTCTCAGGGATGATGCTTTCTTCCTTCAGGTTCTGTGCCAGGGATGCGAGAGTAAAAGCCTTCTTGGCAACAAACTTTGTATGGATGTGTCGACGTATGGCTCCTACAGAGAAACTGTCAAAGATAGGCTGTGCTGAAGGCGTTGGTGGTGTGACGGGACGTGGCTTAGTACTACGATACACAATTGAATGCACCGTACTCAATTTCATCCTCAAGGCTGCTGCAACACGGTGGTAAGGCCTGTATGAAGGAAAGACTTTATATAGATATGTATTATATAAAATAAAATCTTAAACATCCATCACTTGAAAATAAATGTATCAGTATAATCAAGGCTTTAACTCTGATGAATGTCCTGTGGAAAGGGTCAATATTTATTCGAAATTCATAGAGTAACTGTAACAAGTCACCTATGCAAACTAATCTGAAGGCAGTTGTCAGCTTTCTCTTTATTAAAAAAGTTGAAGAGTTGGGTGACAAACTAATTTCTGCAACCATACGGACAGACATCTTCTGAGGTGGCCATCACTTCTTTAAGCTCTCCCTCGTAATACCAGTAAATGGCTAATGCCCTGAGTAGAAATAAGGTTTGCCAAAAGAAGGCAAGAAAACGCAGGTACGTATACAACAGACATTTTCCTATCAGTCATAGTGTCTATCACTCAGCTACTCCAAAACCCTTCAGATAGGTGTCAATCTAATAATTATTTACATAACCAATACCATAGAGAGAGAGAGAGAGAGAGAGAGAGAGAGAGAGAGAGAGAGAGAGAGAGAGAGAGAGAGATGAGCAAACCAGTGAATAAAGCAGTCAGTCATCTGATAGGTAACAACCGATTGAATTGTTCCATATCTACAACAATAAATATTATAATTAGATAAGATAGATAGATAGATAGAGTGCTTGATATAAAAAAAAATCATACAAAATAAGTTGCAACTTAAGCTACCTTCTCAGAAAGAGAGCATGAAGGGAAGGGAAAGAACGGAGAGGGATGGATGGCGTGGAGGTGGAGAGAGATAGCTTGAAGCAGGGGGAGAACAGGTGAGGGATGAAAGGAGAGGGAGGGAGGGGGTGGAGGTAGAGGTTCTGTATATTATTGTTCGGTTTTGTGACTGGATGATTGAGATTTTGCCCTTTGGCATAGGGGCAAGTGTCTTTATAATTAATAATTAACGATTCATTATACCCCTATAAATTTCCTCACTCGGTGTAATACCCTATAGCAACATCTCGTATTGATACGACTGTTCGTTACAGAATAATTGCAAAAAAAAGCACTTGCACTGTCTGTGAAACCCATAGTCACGAAAAAAATATAAAAGTCAATGACAATTCTTCTTCACTTATACCTGTCGAATTCAGGTTTTTTGTACTTGGAATTGAAATCACCCGATCTTCCCCATCGTAGGTAATTGGTATTTTTGTACTTGGCATTCGATTAATGATAAATTTTGCACATTTAGACGTGTTTTTCATATTCAAACAAGCTATATATTTTGATACATTAGTGTCTGGATTCTCTTACCCACCTCGGGATCTGAGCCCCAGGTGGAACCACTCTAAGACAATAGCTTCTGACTGACAGGGAATCGAACTCTGGTCCAGGAAACCTGTAACAACAGACATTAATGCAAGAAAATATATAGCTTAGTTGAATATGAAAAACACCTCTAAATGCACAAAATTTAGCATTAATCGAATGGCAAGTACAAACATACCAATCATACAACTAGCCATGATGGTGAAGATGGGTTGATTTCAATTCTAAGCACAAAAAAACAAAAACAAAAATGAATTGAACAGGTATAAGTACAGAATAATTGTCATTGAATTTGATCTCCTTCGCGACTAGGTGGTATGTCACTGTTGTTATAAGTTTCGTGGACCAGGGTTCGATTCCGGGCCAGTCAGAAGCTACTGTCTTTGAGTGGTTCTGTCTGGGGCTCTGATCCCGAAGCCAGTAAGAGAATCCAGACATTAATGTATCCAAATATAAGGCTTACTTTAATATGAAAAACATCTCTAAAGGTGCAAAATTTATCATTAATCGAATGCTTAGTACAGACATACCAATTAACTACGATGGTGAAGACGGGTTGATTTCAATCCTACGTACAAAAAACCTGAATTCGATAGGTATAAGTAGAGAATTGTCATTGACCTTTATCATATATATATATATATATATATATATATATATATATATATATATATATATATATATATATATACATACATAATGTGTCTGTTTTTTAGTGCGTGTATTTGTGTATGTATGTACCACTGAACATTTTGATGCAAAAGGGAAATTAACATTTAAACCAATACTTACCTCTTAATTGTTATCATGTAATTTTATCCCGGATTTATATAATTACAGTCCACGAATATTACACCATATCCTTTTGGGATAACAGCATTGTTAGTTGCTCTTTTTTTTCTATTGATAAACTTTTGACATAATTTCATACGGCAATTATATCATAACATTCTACGAATATCAAACCATTGTATTTGGGTACCAGCAATAATGCTTGATTTTATTTCAGCTCTCACGTGTGCTAATGTCAACAAACAGCTTCGCTCGCAGCTGGTGACCTCCCTGTTTGTCCTGTCATGACCTTCACGGGAAACATAAAGATCCCTTTCGAAGATTCTTTGGGATAAAAAGGCAAAGTGAAATATTAGAGTCGTTTAAACGGAGAAAATGGAAATTCTTCTTCAGTTTACTTTTGTTGCCATCACTACAATGCTGACTTTGTATTCATTATAGCGTGAAGAGTAATTAAATCATGTTTTTGAAAAGGTTGATTTATAGTGTCTTTGGAATAAAAGATGTTGCTCTAATTATATGAATTGCAATTTAAATAATCGCTTATATTTTTATGATCACAAATGTTAACAGCTATAAAATCAGAGAATCATTTTCGATCTTAATATCTCTTCTTTTGAGAATGAAAATTTATTTACAATATTTAAAAGACAGTTTAACGAAAAGGCATACAGAATGTGCTGTATTAGTTCTCATGTACAATACTTTTCCTGGTATTGTGAAATTACTTTCTTTTTAAACTTTTGAGAAACACATTATGTCCGTATCTTCTTCAATTGCACAGAGGCTTATTGGGAAAGTCTTTCAAGATTTTCGGTGATCAATCTATTCTGAAGTTATTTAATTCTTTTATTTAACTTGTTTCGAGTATTGTTCTCCTGTCTGGTCTTCAGCAGCTGATTCTCATCTTAATTTTTTGGGCAGGAACTTAGGCTCTATCAAATTTCTTATTCCTGATCTGGATATTAACCTCTGGGATCGTCGTTCAATTAGTTCGTTATGCTTATTGCATAAGATTTTTCATAATTCTTCCCATCCTTTACTTTCACATCTTCCCGGACAGTTCCATCCTGTTCGTAATACTTGGCATGCAGTTAATTCTAATAGCCAGGCCTTCTCTATCATAAAGCTCGATACTACACAGTACTCTGGAAGTTTTATTCCAGTTGTGACCAAGCTGGGGAATGATCTTCCTAATCGGGTAGTTGAATCAGCAGAACTTCAAAAGTTCAAAGTTGCAGTAAATGTTTTTATGTTGAACAGGCTGACATAATTCTTTTTATAGTTTATATATGAAATATGTTTAAATGTAGTTACTGATTTTAAAATATTTTATTTTAATTGTTAAATTCTTCTTATATCGTTTATTTCCTTATTTCCTTTCCTCACTGGCTATTTTTCCATGTTAGGGCCCTAGGGCTTATAGCATCTTGCTCTTCAAACTAGGGATGTAGCAACAATAATAATAATAATAATAATAATAATAATAATAATAATAATAATGATAATAATAATAACTGAAATATAGACGGCGATAAAATTTGTCTGTGCTTGCTGTTGTTCATTTTGTTTTACTACATCGTTCACATGTGTATGCATGTCTGTATGTAATAGACATGTGTTTAAGTGTGTTATCTTTTGGATCCTAATTCTTACATAGTAAATGAGAATTTGCCAGAGAGAGAGAGAGAGAGAGAGAGAGAGAGAGAGAGAGAGAGAGAGAGAGAGAGAGAGAGAGAGAGAGAGAGAGAGAGAGCCACAACCGTTAGTCGTTTTAACTATATATCACTTAGGAGAAAACATATATTTTGTCTCTGCTAAAAGTGAGGTTCCCTTTTTCTTAATTTTTCTTATCCAAGAAATCATATGGAATAACTCAATTTTCCTTATTCAGTGAAATTCTACCAAAAATAGGCCTACTGTAATCAGACCTCTAGTAAATTGTATAATTCTACCAAGATCACCTTCAAAGGACGCAAGATTCTTTCAACGGATTTTACAAACTTTTTTTGCTGAAATCTGAGAGATAAGATATAATTCGCATAGGAAACAAGAAATCTAAATCTATATTCACTAGATTGGGAAGAAATGTTTGCCGGAATCTAACTGCAACTTATGAATAAAATCTTCATTGCCACTCTTGCCCTTATTTAAAGTCACCAGAACCTAAAGGATTAACTTGATTATAAAAAGAAAAGAAGAAAAAAAAATTAAAGGATAGGAAAAGTAACTGCTGAGTAGGATTTTATAGACGACATATTAATAAATTGGCATGGCGAAGGGATTGGTTCCACTAATTAATGCCGACAAGATTTTAATGTAGCCCTGTATGTATTAGATTATCTTTATACAATTTTTATTACCATGTAAAATTTATGTATGATATATATATATATATATATATATATATATATATATATATATATATATATATATATATATATATATATATTGTTAGTAATGGAGGTCACTGTGCCACCTTTTTTGTTTTGTTAAAACAAAGACCCCACCAGCAAGGACTTGGCCGGCATGCCACGAGTTTTGGGACCCTACCCAGAGTCTCACCCCCCCACCCCCCTCCAACCATCCTATACCAGTCTACTCCCCTTGAGATCTCATTTTCAGCCACCTTTTACGAGTCACGTGACAACATCGAGGCCCCATGAGAAGGAGGGAGGCGAGATGTGAAGGATGTAGGAGCACGTGACCAATCCTGACCAATAGGACCGCGGTCAGGCCAATTTCCCCCTACCACCCCCAATTGGGGGCCAAGTGGGGTTGAATCTACCCAGGGAAAACTGGGGATCCTTCTTCTTGACTCAACCTCCTTGAGGGAACGACCATCTCTCTTCACCCTCAAGACATCAGGGAGGCAGGACCTCTGTTTACATATCCTCCACAAGGGAGGAACCAGAGTCCTTTTTACTAAGGTAAGGTGTCTGATTTTGAGATTCTCATTATCCTTACCCAACCTCCCATCCCTTCCTCATCACATCCCATTTCTTCCTTTTATCCTTGTGACAGTGTTGATTCCCACGTATAGTGTTTAAATCCCTAAGCTTTGCATTTTCTTTTAATTTGCTTAAGAGTTTAACCACACGACTTCATCATGTTCCCAGCCGGTAGAAGTAAGTGTGCTGTTAATAATTTAATTTATTTCCCTTTCCACAATCTGGCGAACCTGCCAGGATTCACTAAGACAGTAATTTCAAATCAATTTTATTAAAGTCAATTTCCCTCCTTTTCTGTCTTAATTTAATTTATTTCCCTTTCCAGGGAACGTGATTGCTGTTCTGAAGTCTCATCCACAGTCCACCAAACTCCATTCGAAGCTCCTCGTGGCTTAAATTAAAATATAATTCTCTGTTGTGCTCCCCTTTCTTTCATTAGTTTTATTTGAATATTATTGTAAATAATTATATTTGTCAGTATTCCTTGTCTTATTGCTGACTGGCGACCTTTCCCATTGCCTATTTTTTGTTATGGCCCTTGAGTCCCTTAAGCAAGGCCGGACACGAACCACGGGCCCGTAACAATATATATATACATTATATATATATATATATATATATATATATATATATATATAATATATATATATATATATATATTTATATATGTGTGTGTGTGTATGTGTGTGTGTGGGAGTGTATGTATGTATGTATACTTAAGTAACCACAGAAACACATATGTAATGTAGATCAAAGCTCAGATTAATAAGTACTTCATTGATAATGACTTGTGACGGCCGAGAGAGGGTTGTGAACTCAAAGGCAGGATGCAATCAACTGAGTTGTTTATTAAAGAACACTCTCCTTTATATATAAAACCTCAAGGCAACAGGACATGACATGTTCGAGAGACAGACAATGTTACAAGCAAAACCGGAGACATAATCATTCAGGTTCTTTTTAGTGCGAGGGAAGAGCGCAGATACAAGCATAATATATACAAAATAATTATGTACAATTGTGTGACACACGGTTGGTACATGGCTCCCCCCTAAAAATGACATACTGTACATGTTAAATAGGGCGCCCTGATCTCGAGAGGCGAACTGTAGGCGGGTCATCTGGCAGAAGATAAGCAGATTTTAGACGATCAATGGAGACCCAGTCTTCTTTGCCCCGAATGTTTAGTAGGAATGCTTTCGGACTGCGTCGGATCACAAGGAAAGGGCCCGTGTAAGGGGGCGTTAGTGGTGGCTTGCTAGTGTCGTTGCGCAGGAAGACGTGCGTTGCAGAGTGCAAGTCTGTTGGTATGTGATGCTTCGCTGGGGGCTTGTAAGTCTGGCGGCACGGAGTAAATTTTCCCACGACGTGACGTATGCGCTGGAGATCGTCGGAGGGGTTGTAGAAGGAAAAAATTCGGCAGGGACGACCAACGGGTCGCCATACACCATTTCAGCTGCCAAGACGTCGAGGGCGTCTTAGGAGTGGTCCTTAGTCCCAGGAGGACCCAGGGAAGCTAAGTAAACCAGTTGCAATCCTTGCAGCGGGACATTAAAGCTGCTTTAAGGGTGCGATGAAAATGTTCAACCATTCCATTGGCAGCGGGGTTGTAGGCTGTTGTCTGATGTAGGGTGATGCCCAGGAGATTCGCTAATGACGTCCACAATTGAGAGATGAAAGTGGTTCCCCTGTCAGATGTAATATGCTCAGGGATACCGAATCTTTAAATCCATCCAGAGAGTAAGGCAGATGTACATGAGGCGGACGTTGCAGTTTCCATGGGAATGGCTTCAGGCCATCGAGTGGAGCGGTCGATGACGGTAAACAGGTAACAATGTCCTTGTGATGTGGGTAGGGGGCCTACAACGTCGACGTGAATGTGTGCGAAACGACGCTGAGGTTGAGGAAAGGTGCCCACTCCTGAATCCGTGTGTCGATGTACTTTGGAAGTTTGGCACGAAGTACAGGCGCGGACCCAATCCTTAGCATCCTGAGAAATGCCGTGTGAACTTTGCCTTCAGCAGCTGTGCAGTAGAACGCCACGAGGGATGTGAAAGGCCGTGAATGAAATCAAACACCTGTCGGCGCATGGGAGCAGGAATCCAAGGTCGCGGTCTACCAGTACTGACGTCACAGAGGAGGGTGGTGTTGGAGTCTTCGAAGGGAAAGTTTTCCCAACGGAGGGACGTGCAGGATGTCCTACAAGCTTGATACTCTGGATCCTTACATTGGGCTTCAGCCAAGGCGTTGTAATTCAATCCCAGTTGAACGGCAGCCAACGTGTTTCTTGACAGGGCATCGGCAACGGGATTCATTTTCTCAGGGACGTATTGGAGGGTGCAATTGTATTCAGCCACGGCGGAGAGATGTCGGCGTTGACGGGCGGACCAGGCGTCAGACTGTCGAGTGAAGGCGTGCACCAGAGGCATGTGGTCTGTGCGAATGACGAAGGGCGTACCTTCTAAGAAATAGCGAAAGTGACGGACAGCCAAGTGCACCGCCAGCAATTCTCGATCGAAGGTAGAATAACCCGATTCTGCCTTGGACAGTTTTCTGCTGAAGAAGGCCAATGGGCGGGGCGAGCCTTTGACCTCCTGCTCGAGTACTGCAACAATAGCGACGTCGCTGGCATCGGTGGAGAGGAGAGGGGCGTGTGGGATAGGAAAAGTGAGAGCCGCAGCAGTTGATAGGGCCTTCTTTGCATTGCAGAAGGCTGCTTCTTGAAGGGGACCCCACTTCAGGTCCTTTGGCTTGCCCTTGAGGGAGGCGTAGAGGGGAGCAAGAGTGGCGGCAATGGCTGGCAGAAAGCGGTGATAATAGTTGATCATGCCCAAGAATTCCTGCAGAGCTTTGACGGTCGAGGGCGCGAGGAAATTCTGAACGGCTGCTACCTTCTCAGGGAGGGGATGGACTCCTTCAGGAGTGATACAGTGCCCTAAGAACGACACTTCGTTGGCGCCAAAGGTACACTTGTCGTACCGGACTACAAGGCCGTTTTGTTGCAGGCGGTCGAGCACGATGCGCAGGTGACGGAGGTGTTCCTCTTTTGGGGAGGAGAACACAAGTATGTCGTCCACATAACATACACAGAAAGGGAGGTGCCCTAAGATGCCATCCATGAGACGTTGAAACGTTGCCCCAGCATTACGAAGGCCAAAACAGGAGTAATTGAAGGTGTATGTACCAAACGGAGTGGTGATGGCGGTCTTGGGGATGTTTTCTGGGTTCATAGGCACCTGATAATACCCCTTCAGGAGGTCGAGCGTATAGAAAACCTTCGCTTTGTGCAGGTAGGAGGTCATGTCGGCAATGTTTGGGAGGGGGTAGTGATCCGGTTCTGTTTGCATGTTCAGGCGCCTGTAATCCCCGCACGGACGGAGGGAGCCGTCTTTCTTCAGAACGATGTGTAAGGGTGACGACCATGGGCTGGAGGCCTTTTGGCAAAGGCCTATTTCCTCCATTTTGGCGAACGTCTGTTTGGCGGCTGCCAATCGTTCCGGTGCCAGACGTCTGAATTTTGCGAAGACTGGTGGTCCCGTCGCCTTGATATGGTGATAAATACCGTGCTTGGCAGGAACCGTGGACGTTTGGCAAAGTTCTGGACGGAAAACTTCTGGGTACAACGTGAGGAGGTGGGCGTAGGCATCCTTGGGTGCGCTGATGTGGAGAGCGAGGTTAGAGGGGGCGGGTTGAATAGGTGTCGACAAGTACGAGTCTGTGTTGACCAATCGTCGGTGGGCGACATCGACCAGAAGGTGGAAATGAGAGAGGAAATCCGCACCGAGGATTGGCATTGTGACGTCAGCAACAAAAAACTTCCAATTGAATTTACCGTTTCCGAACAATAATGTGAGGTTCTCATAACCGTAGGTGGGTATCGCAGCCGTTGGCAGCTACCAAGCGGACGTCGGCAGATGTAGACAAACTACGTCGTGCCTTGAAGAGTTTCCTTGGCAAAAGAGAACGACAAGCACCCGTGTCTACCAAAAATCGCACGCCCGTTCCTGCATCCTGTAAAAAGAAAAGATTAGAAATACGGGAGGCCACCGCCACAAGCGATGGCCTATTTACACGTTTTTTGGCCACTGACAATCCTTGGCACATTTCTTCGCGGTTGCCCCGAATCTGAAGTGGTAGTAGCAAAACTGCGGCGGATGGGAGGTAGTAAGTGGCTGTAGAAGTCGTTCGTTGGGGTGCGAGCGATTGCTGGGTGGTGGGCGGCTGTTTTGTCGCCGCTTCGGCACGTCACGGGGTAGGCGTGTATGTCCTACGGCATTCATGTCAGCTTCGGTTGACGTTGAATAGGCATCCTCGTCGTCAAGGGTGGAGGCGTTGATGGAGGTCTTGAAGTGGCTTTCCATAAGGGCGTCGGCTTTGGTCATCAAGTCCTTTATGGGTAAACTATCGACATCGGGTATGGCAGCGCGTACAGGTTCGGGTAAACGGCGTATCAAAAGGGCACGAAGTAGGTTCACCTCACGAGGAGAGCCGTCTGCGGCAGGTTGAAGGCGAGCGATACTGTTCATTTCCCTGAGGGCAAGCGAAGCCCTTTGGTCCCCCAACGGTTGTTGTGAGAGCTGAAAAAGCTTTGCTATACGGGCGGCTGGCGACAGCGAGTACTGCTGCAGAAGGTATGTTTTGAGGGCGTCATACGCTATTGGGGTGTCTCCTTGTTCACAAAGCCAGTCGGATATTTCTGGGAAGGTGTCCTCGGGTATCGCCGCGAGAACATAATCCGCTTTGGTGGTTGAGCAAGTCACGCCCCTGATACGAAACTGGACTTCTGCGCGCTGAAACCAAGCAAACGCCTCTCCGCTGGCAAACGATGAAAGTTTGAATGGAGCGGCCGCAGCACAAACTGTCGTAGAGTCCGCCATAGTACCAACGATGAAGGGGCGAGGGGGTGGGGGTGGAAGGCGGTGGGAGCGAGTCACTCCGGGGTCACCAATGTGACGGCCGAGAGAGGGTTGTGAACTCAAAGGCAGGATGCAATCAAATGAGTTGTTTATTAAGGAACACTCTCCTGTATATACAAAACCTCAAGGCAACAGGACATGACATGTTCGAGAGACAGACAATGTTACAAGCAAAACCGGAGACATGATCATTCAGGTTTTTAGTGCGAGGGAAGAGCGCAGACACAAGCATAATATATACAAAATAATTATGTACAATTGTGTGACACACGGTTGGTACAGACTGTTTTATATTCTCAACACCTACACACAAGGCAAGAGCAACAACAATAACAAAAGCATCTATCATAAAACTGATGAGAACTGAAACTACAATAAAGCAACGCTGCAACAACTAAAAATTGCTATAATAATGAATAAGAAATATCATTGCAAGGAGAAGGATTAATAAGGTGGAATCATTTAAATATTTAAGAACTATGATCTCCAATACAGGATTTTTAGAATTGGAGTTTAATGAAAAATTGAAAAAAGGGAGAAAATGGCTATGTTAAGCAAAATTTGGTAATCAAATTGACTGAAATTACATATAAAAATCAGACTATATATCAGTTTAGTGAGATCGGTGTTACTGTATGGACATGAGTCGTGGTATGGCAATGAAACAATGTCCAATAGATTTAATATATTTGAGAATAAAGCCCTCAGAAGAATATTGGGACTTACTTGGCAGGATTAGAAATGAAACTATAAGAGAGATTACTCGAGTTCCATATGTGGATGAGATCGTGGTGAAGGGTAGATTGAGCTCTCCGCAATTCCCAAGAGCGATTAGTTCACCAAACTTCAAACTGGGCTCCACAAGGCACTAGAAGAGTTGGAAGACCCAGGCTTATATGGCTGAGGACTATGAAGTGTGGAAATCTAGCAGAGACCATTTGCGTCAATAGGCGTAGGAGATGATGATATATATATATATATTTATATATATATATATATATATATATATATATATATATATATATATATATATATGTGCGTGTATACATATATACATATATATATACATATATATATATATATATATATATATATATATATGCGTGTGTGTGTGTGTGTGTATATATAATGATATATATATATATATATATATATATATATATATATCATATCATATAGAGAGAGAAAGAGACGGAGAAGGAGAGAAAAACCAATTTTTTAAGAAAAAAATCTTTACGAGCTTAATTCATAATAGATGCCATGCGGGCTACACTTTTGTAATTTAGAAGGAAAGAAATAAGTTTGCGATGCGACAATATGTCAACACTCATCCGTCTTGCTTTATCAAATTACTTTCTTTGAGAGAGAGAGAGAGAGAGAGAGAGAGAGAGAGAGAGAGAGAGAGAGAGAGAGAGAGAGAGAGAAAGAGAGAGAGAGAGAGAGAGAGAGAGAGAGAGAGAGAGATGTAACACATTTAATGTTTTACAGCTTGGACATCTAAATTGATAATTGTGACACTATCTTTTAAATGGGAAATATTTCCTTCTTCAAAAAATAAAAAGAAATAGATTCTTATCTGATTGTGAAGAGAAAATTTATTAGCATCCAGTGCATTAAGGAAGCCTGAGAATGTAAAGAAATAGTGACGTTTCTTAAAACGCACCATTGGAGATGACTTACATCTGCAGTAAACCAAATTGCGCTCAGACCTTTCTTTCTTCTTTATTTCCTTCTATTTAAAAGAGAAGTTTCTTTCAGGGAAATCATTGGAGTTTTTATTTTCTTGTAATTGATTTATTGCTCTTTTGAAGATTATAATTATTTAGATTAGCTTAATAAATCCCAACTATATCATTCGAAATAATTATAACAGAATTTTAAGATCATTTAGTAGTCTACATAATTCTAATATTCTGATGATACGATTAGTAGTATCAGCATTAGAAGCAGAAGTAGTATTAGAAGTAACGGTGATGTAATGATTATAGTCGTAACCTTCATCAAGAGGAACAGCAGCAGTGGTAACAATATAAATCTCAAAGCTGTTTAGCCAAACTTATCCTTGTCGTAAATTTAATGATCAAATACTTACAAGTTGAATTATTCTTTATATAAACTCTTTTTCCAAAGAAATTTCTGACTAAATCTATATTAGAAGATAAGGCTACAGCTTTGTTGTGATTGGAAGTGATCAAGGGGAAATAACATTATTATGTAACCCATATTTAGAAACAATTTAATTGAAGGTTCATTAAAGGTCGAAGGCACCATGAGATTAACCATACATCACTCATACGATTAGCGCGGAGGGCCAGAGAAAATTTTCAGACTCCAAAAAAGATTGGAAATAAGGGCAAACATGGGACATCCCCGGTGTTGCCAGACAGCTACAATGAAACAATTTGTAATGTTTTATTCTTATAATATATCCTGTCTAATATGATTGCTGAGAAAGTCAATTTACATACATACACACACACATACACACACACACACACACACACACACACATATATATATATATATATATATATATATATATATATATATATATATATATATATATATATATATATATTCATTCCAATGCCTCATTTACAATCTCTATGGACAAAGTCTACCTATTCTTTTTGTTCTTCTATTAACTGTCATTCTCATTGTATGTATTGGATATTGAAGATAGATTGATCAATATTTCTTTCACTGCATCTTAAAGTTAAAGTTAATGTTGTAGGATGTAGGATCTCAATTCCAATTTCATCTAAAGAGATGCTCGTGAGAATGTTAGCCTGGCAAGTCTATCCCTGACTGTGGTGCCCAGCCACATTAGTACCCTTGCCAGTAATCTGCAATAATCTAATGGGCATAAGCGGAATACAATCTGCTGACATTGGGAATCCAAGGTCATCACGCTACCAAAGTACTATCTAACTCTTGCTATGCCTGCTTCTTCTCCTATTTCCCTTAATAGTAAAATACGGATTATTTTCAGCAATGGGTTGTCCTAAAATCCCTCTCAGAACAATGAGCCATTCTGTCAATTAACCTACCCATTAATCACTTCTATGTCACATTCCCAACTGCTTTTATTTTCTAGGCCACATTTACTACACAAGAAAGCATTCTAAAACAGGTTTAACTTTTTTTTAATGCCTTTCAACAGCCATAATCCATTCCCTAATAGAGAAGAGACCTTACTCAACTACCCTTCAATACATTTCTAGCCTTGGTGTTCAAAGACATTATTCAAGTTAATATCACCGAATATATGCAAAATATGAAAATATTGATATCAATTTCCAAGTCTCTTCATGACTCCTGAGGCTATTTTTTTTATAAGTCACTTTGTACAACTAAAATGAAGGCTTTTTGCTTTACCGCCCAAACTATCAAAATATCTCAAGTGGGTTTCTTGATATTCCCACGCTTCGGATTTCTAGATTTTTCAGCGGCCTATCGTCTTACATTCTTTCCTGGAATCCATCTGATAACACTTTGAACAGTTCCTAAGCTTATGCTAGCACTTTTACCACCTATATGTCACATTGAACAATGATTTTACTTACATATACATAACAGTTACTCTTACGTCCTTAGGGCTCATGACGAACAGTTAAGCAAATATAAATACACTTCACTTTTTAACCAAATCTCACAGGACCAGTCACAAAAACCAATTAATAAATTTTACAATTTAGACTGTATTCACAAATACACATCCCTTCTTTCAAAATCAAAATTACAAAAATTCTGATGCTTAAACAAACACTATACACATTTGAGCGAAAACACTATGCATGTTTGAGAGGAAACACTATGCAAGTTGGAGAGGAAATACGTAGTGGCTGAATAGATGCTGGTGAGAGGACTGACAGGCATTGGCTCTTTCTGAAGGTCAGGCTACTCTCTCTGCCTCCTAGGCATTGCTAGGCCCTTATAAATCAACTTAATTCATTCCAGAATCTTCCAGCTAATCATTCTCGTAGCTTGAGGGCATGGTCCAGACAGCCTCTCATGATGTCAGGTTGCCAACTTGGCAGTTTGAAGAAGGGTTCCATTCATCGCCCTATGAGGCAACACTCTTGGCTAATTCCGCCCATATTCTCTTATAACATTAAAAATAAAAATTTAGTCTAGAACCTTCATGCAACTTCCAACCACGTGGAAACATGATGCAATCGATAGCGTGTGTCATATAGCATACCTTTTAAAATAGTTACATAAGACTTCGTAACAAAAGTACATAACATAAAAATTTAATTCTTTAAAAGAACGTAAATTTACATATACGGAACTGAATGGAAATACAACTAAATGAATGATGACAGTCTTATGCAATTTACATATATTTACTTATTCTACGTGAGTGGAACTTCCCTTACGAGCTTGCTATATATCTTTTGAATACACAAATAAAATACGTGAATAAAATAATCTACTTTCATGTGGACCAGTTTCGTAAGAATACCCATGTATGGGAGGAGCGAATTACAGTGGGCAGTTGTCATTTCCATAAAAGGAATCTTTTTTACAATTCTATGTCATGATTGGTTTCCTCAAAATACACTTACTTCGATCACGCCATGGAAACTTCTAAAACAAATTTCTGATACAATCTGAACCTCGTGTTACAACATAACAAAAGCGCGGCGTGTCCACCCATGATGACATATTTCATAAACAAAGATATCTCTCAGGCTCGGATTCTCAAAATCTGCTGAATCCACTGATTAAGGCAATGATATCTTGGATAAAACAAGAAAGTTCCCTTATCGCTGCAGGCACTCTTTGTTGAGGCTCGTTTTTTTCACAATGCTGACGGCAATGAAGTGAGGACAGCTTTGATCAAATACATGATAGTCGAATCTTTTCTCGCTGCTCACACTTTGGGGATAGATATAATTTTATGTTTTAATAACATATCCCTTTAATAGTATTGTATCTACCCATGACACGTTCCCCCAAAAGAAAAAAAAGAAAATCTAGTGAATTTACTTTTTTTCAAGGTTTGCAAGGAAAAATCACATTCATCCCTGAACTGAGGAACAACTCAGCATGAAGCTTCAACTTAGCATCAGCAAAACATTCTTCTTTCACATTCCATTAACACAACATAATATTCTAGTGTTACAAAAGATAATCTTAATTCGTTGATAAGGAAAAACAAATCAAACGTTTCTCTTATTCTGTAAAAATCGCTGGAAAGGCTATGAGGTATGACATTATTCTTTCCTTTAATATGAATTATCTTCAGATTATAATCTTATACCTCTAAATTCCAACGCCTGAAACGTTTATTCTTATTCTTAAATCTTTCCAAATAAACCAATGGACTGAGATCAGTATACACAGTTAAAACAGGACTACTTCATACATAAATCTCAAAGTGTTGCAAGACTGAAACTAAAGTAAACAATTCCTTCTCAATAGTTGAAGAATTTTGTTAAGCTCTATTCAGTTTCTTTGAATAATATGCGACTGGTTGCTTTGTCCCATTCCCTTCTTGCAACAAGACGCCTCCAATACCAATGTTACTAGCATCGATCGCTATATTAAATTCCTTGCTAAAATCAGGTAACACTAATACTGGCTCGTGAAGCTTTACAGCCTTCAATTTATTGAAATATTCGACACACTCCTCCTTAAGTACAAACTTCGTCCCTTCTTAAGAATATTAGTTACGGGAGCACTTATATCTGAAAAACTGAGCACAAATCTACAGAAATATGAAACCATACCAAGAAACCTCATGGCCTGCTTTACAGTTGCTGGAATTCGGAAATTGATGGTAGCTTCTGCATTCCCATTTTTTGAACAAATCTTACCAAGACCCACTTTATGCCCTAAAGGGATGGAGGTTTTCCCACAATCACATTTCTTTAAATCTAATACAAAGTTCCCTTTTTCAGGGGCTGCCAGGACTTTAGGTAAAATTCGTAAGTGTTCTTCCCGTTTCTGAAAATATAAAAAGATCATCTAAATACGCGACAGTTATCAATACCACTTCAAACTTTATCCATCAACCTTTGGAAAGTACTGGCTACATTTCTTAATGCTAAAGGCATTACTTTAGGTTCATAACTATCGAACACTGTTATTTAAGTGGATATTTTCCTAGCTCGTCTACTTAGAGGTACATGCCAGTAAGCGTTGGCCAAATGAAGATGGAGATGAATTTAGCATTTCCAATCCTATCTAAGCAATCGTAGATCCTGGGAAGTGGAAAATTACTTTGTTTTGTAACACTATTTATTTTTCTGAAATCAATGCAGAACCTATCTGATCCATCTTCCTTTTTTTACCAGAACTACCGGAGAACACTATTCACTCTCGCTTGGAACTATCAAATCATCATCTAACATATAATTTATATCCTTTCGTACTAAATTTGCCTTCTGTGGACTCAAACAATACAGACTTTGTCTAATGGGGTTTGTGTCCTGCAACTCAAGATTATGTTCTAAAAGATTAGTTAAACCTAATTTATCACAAACTGTTCCTGAATAATTTACAAAAACATTATATGATCCACTCAGTTTTTCTTCTTCAAAGCTAAAGTTAAATAACTTGAAATTTTTAAACACATCAAAGTTTTTCTTAAAACTAATTTCTCGTTGCGTCACAGATATTACTGGCACTGGCGTTCATTGTATTTCTTTAGCAAAGTAACCATTATTATTATTATTATTATTATTATTATTATTATTATTATTATTATTATTATTATTATCATTATTATTATTTATGTGCAACCACTTAGCTCTACATCTATCCATATCAATTAAGTAATTTAAATTGCCCCTTTTTTTCTAAAATAGGAAAGGGACCTTCGAACTTGTAAGATAATGAGGGACCTTTTTTTCTGGCTTAATGCTAAGAATTTACCTCCCACACGGAAATTTCTCTCTTTTTCCTTAAGATCGTATATTTACTTTTAGTTTCCCCTTAGCTGTTGCTCTCATTTTCTATTGCTAGTTCTCCTTGTAATTTTCTAAATTTTGTATGTATTCCTTTCTACTCTCTTGAAGCAATAATTTACAATTTAAAATTTCTAAAGGTCCTTTAGCAGTGTGACCGAACAACTCAAAAGTTCTAAATTCTGTAGTGTCATTAGGTGCCAATCGTAAGGATAACAAGACAAAGGGTAGTTTTTCTTCCCAGTCATGTTCAAAGTTACTACACAATGTTCGTAATTAACTTTTTAACGTTTGATGGAAATATTCTGCAATCCCTTGCAACCCTGGGTGATATGGTGTGAAAGTTACAAGTTTGATACCTAGCTCTTTCATTTTGTCTTTGAAAAACTTGGACACAAAATTACTGCTATTATCACTTTGTATAATGCAAGGCAGACCAAACTCAGAAAAATAACTAAACAAACATTTAACTACAGTTTTAACATTGCAGCTTCTTACTGGGATTGCTACTGGATAACAGGTTAGTCTATCAGTGATTGTTAATAGATATATATTCCCTCCCCTAGTTCTAGGCAAAGGTCTTACTATATTGATTACGAAATTCTCAAAAGGTTCTCCCAATGATCAAATATCACATAGAGGATCCTTGGGGATTACTTGATTAGGTTTACCAGAAATTTTACATTTGTAACAACTTGATACATATCTCTTCACTTCACGTTTCATCTTGGGCCAAAAGTACGTCTTATTTATACACATGAAAGTTTTATTTACCCCTAAATGTCAATGATCATTATGTGCTATTTTCAAAATTAATTTGCGAAGCTTACAAGGAATTATTAATTGTTCTATAACTTCCTCTTTCCTAAGTGACTTGGAACGAACATAACGACACCAAAATTCGACTTTTAAACAAAAGGTTTCCCCACAAACATTATCGGGATGATCCTACACCTCCCATTAAAAAATTCGAGACAGTGTCTCATCCTCTCTCTACAACTTGACTAGCTCATCTCTGTTCAGAATATTAGTGCCTAAACCATTGCAGTAACCATAACTTGAATCCACTACATCGACAACATCTACGTCACTACTTTCGACTGCTAAATCATCAACTTTATTAACACTGTCAACACCGATGGAGTCGGTTTTCTCTGTCCCACACCTACTACGATCAACCTCGCTGCCTCCATCACACACGTTCGAATCTTCAAACAAACTATAACTGTAGTCTATATCCATATCTAAACCTGATATAGTTACTGCCATTTCAGGCGCTGGAACCTCACTTAACATAGGATTCACGCCATTTAGACGTACTTAAATCATTACCGACAATAATGTCAAGTCCGTCAATGGGCAAAGAGTCTACAACTACTAGTTTCACATCTCTTGACACTCCATGACTTTATAAGTTCATCTTCAACAAAGGATAAAAAAGTGTTCGGAAACCCACCTAACATGATTTGCTTTCATACTGATTATGGCCTTTGTTGGCACACCATCTTTCCTAATGAGGGAAATGGCCGCTCCGGTGTCCCTAGGCAAAACAACTTCTCTCGAATCGCCTCCTTCAAGAGTAGACTACACCTGCTGACAAAAATTCTCTGTAAAATTGCTTAGTTTCTGCTTTATCATAGATTATTAACTAGAGACACTGGTTTCTTGACATTCTTCTCATCTACTATACAATTCCTTGCTATATGCCCTTACTTATGACATCGAAAACAGATAATCTCTGAACTAATACCTTCCCATTTGCTCTTACAAAACTTGGAAGTATGACCTGGATTTCCACATGCATAACAAGAATAATAATCATATCTACTTGTATTACTATTGCTAAAAACTACTCTTACTATGTTGCATCTTAACAGACGAAGGATTATTTTTCTTCTTACTATCACTTAAACTATGAGCAAGACTGTATTCATTTTTTTCCAATCTTGATGCATCTGTAAAAGATTTCTGAAGCCTATCTTCTATATATAACTTTATATCTGGTGATATATTATCTTCGAAGTCTTCTAGTAAAACTAAGTTCTTGAGATCATCAAATTTATCTAGTTCAGCGGACATTAACCAATCACAAAAAGATCTTTCAAATTTCTTTCCCTATTCTACATACATCCTGCTCTCAACTCTTCTCAAATTTTTAAATTCTTACGGTACTCCTCTGGTACTAACCTGTATGCACTAAGAACTGTTTCTTTACCAGTATCATAGTCATCGCTCTCATCCTTACACATACAACTATACACAGAAAGTGTTCATTAACTTTTCAAAACACATGAAATATTTTGTTACCTCGGCCTCATCAAATTTTGGCGTTAACTTCAGCACTGCACACATACCTTAGTTATCAGAGTCATCGTTCAATGATGAATCACTACCTCGTCTGCTACCTGAAGCAATACTTCCAAGTCTGCTACCTGGCAGACTATTATGAAGATTTTGCCTTAACGAGAGATTTCTAACTAATACTTACACTGTCTCTTATTTTCTTGCCGTCTCTCATTTTCTTCTCTCTCTCTCATTTTCTTCACTTTCAGCTGCTCTTCTGTCTCACATACATTTCCTGTTCTCTCTTTAAAACATACCTGAAGCTATCAAATCTTTCGTAATCTCATTCATTCTGCTTCCATCTATATTTTCCCACTTTCCATTGGTTATGCTGTTGAAAATCCTGCCAAGGTCACCAACTGTTATGATCTGAAAACCATTACAGGTTCTTTTGATATTTAAACTAAAATCTTACAACAACCAAATAAAACATGGGAAATGCATACTAAAAAATCTTACAAAAAAACAACAGGTTTATTCACAAACTTACATATAAAACCAATGTTACGAATTCGGTTACTTTAAATGACAAATCAAATCATCCAAAACATTGATAGAAAGGGGGAACAGTCAGTAAGGTAGAAATACTTAAGGAATAGTTTTCTGCAGCTGCTGAGACGATACTGGTACGGAGGTTTCAGGATTGAGAACGTAGAAAAAGGGCGGCTGAAGTTCAGATAAAACTGGCAAGAAGACATTGAATTTGAAAAATGAATGATTTGAAGTTCTCTGGCATCCTGATAACGAAGGTCATTGACGTCGATATCGTTTTTTATAAATAAAGATTAAAAGAATATTTAATTAAAACATTACGGAAAGGGTAGTATCAAGATGGGACATCAGAAGTCTTCTCCAAGAATTGGATGATAGTGTTGAACTAGGGTCAGGCTGCAGGCAGTGTTGGCTACTTTTCGTCACAAGCAGGGAGTGCTGGCTGCTTCATGACTTGGTTCTCATCTGCTTCAGACATAGTTATTCTCTTGTCTTATGTCCTTTCCTATCTCCTCTGGACAATCTCTTCTTGAAGTTTATATACCCTTGTATGGGAGGAGCTAATTACAGTAGGCAGTTGTCATTTACATATAAGGAGTTTTTTGACAATTCTACGTCACAATTGGTTTCCTAAAAAATCGCCAATTTCAATCATGCCATGCAAACTTCTGGAACAAATTTCTAATGCAAACTGGACCTCGTGTTAAGTCATAACAAAAGTATGGCGTGTCCACCCATGATGACAAATTTCATAAACAAAGATATCCCTCAGGCTTGGTTTCTTAAAAGGGCGATGACATCTTGGAGACAACAAGATAGGTCCCTTATCAGTGCAGGCACTCTTTGTCGAGGCTCGGTTTGTTTTTCATATTCTGATGACAGTGAAGTGAGGAGAGCTTTGACAACATACTACGGTAGTCAAATCTCATCTCGCTGCTCACACTTTGGGGACAGATATAAGTTTATAAGAGATAAGTCGTGTCAGTTTCAGGTAACAATCATGTTGCGGTGAATTGTGTATGTTTGTGAGGCACTTCTTGCATTATGGATAATCTTTGAGGAGCTGTCAAAGATTTTCTCGAGGGACTTGATAGTATAAGAATTTTATACACACCCATATATATATATATATATATATATATATATATATATATATATATATATATATATATATATATATATATTTATATATATATATATATTTATATATATATATATATATATATATATATATATATATATGGGTGTGTATAAAATTCTTATACTATCAAGTCCCTCGAGAAAATCTTTGACAGCTCCTCAAAGATTATCCATAATGCAAGAAGTGCCTCACAAACATACACAATTCACCGCAACATGATTGTTACCTGAAACTGACACGACTTATCTCTCCATTGGAAACCTGTTTTCTTTTCTTGGAAAGCCCCGACTTCTGCAAGAGATTCGGGTCGGAAAGGTATTCAACTGTGATCATTTCTCTTTAGACAAGTTCTTAGCAATAGCATTCTATTTTCAGCGATCTGTACACAAGTAGAGGATATTCTAACAACATATAAGAAGGGGAAATGGACATGGGTAGGGCATATAATGAGAATAACAGGCAATAAATGGACATTAAGAATAACAGAACGGATCACTAAGAAATTGTAAAAGAAGCAGTGAGAGAAAGAGAAGATGATGGATTGACGAACTAAGAAAGTTTGCGGGTGTAGCCTGGCACAGAAAAACCATAAATAGACGCAAGTGGAAGGACATGTCTGAGGCCTTTGTTCTGCGGCGGACTGGTAACGGCTGATATATATATATATATATATATATATATATATATATATATATATATATATATATATATATATATATATATATATATATATATGGAGCAGAAATCAAAACAACGCATTGTCTTATCTCTCTCTCTCTCTCTCTCTCTCTCTCTCTCTCTCTCTCTCTCTCTCTCTCTCTCTCTCTCTCTCTCTCTCAGAGGGGCTTCTTAAGAATAATTGGATTAAACCTCGTATATTGGACAATGGGTTCTGGTCAGCTCTGAGAAGCACATTATTAGTATGTTCTCTGAAGCGTCAACCGAAGCATCCGGGATAAAAATGCCAACATGTGATGGGAAATTTTTCACTCCAGTTCACTACCCAATTCTAAAATCAATTCAGAATTTCAGCCTTTTTTCACACGGGTTAATACTGTCAGTTGTTTATTCTCGTTTCTTTTTCTGTTGTTAGTCTGTTATCAACTACATTATTAATATAAAAAAGAATTATTATATAGGCTAATGATTAGAACTTGAATCTTTTCGAAGATCGCCTGTATATTCAGTTAGAAATAAAATTATTCATATCCAATCATTTATCTAAGTGATAAGAGATTAAATTAAGCGACAGAATTAGAAACTTTTATTTCAATGATCAAATCTGTTCTTCTTTAGAACGTTAGGCCCCTAAAAACAGAGAAACGTGTAGAATTCGATAATATCAAACAATCTTTCTTACTATAACATAAGTTTCATTATCTTTTAAAGACTGCATAAAAATAAATAGTGTTTTTTGGTTAACATCAGGAAACACTGCATTTGGAACTTTCTCGTGTGGTGTGGTGGATATGTTATCGGTACCACTTTGAAGACTACCACTGAGGCCTATAGAAAGGGGGGGGGGGGGTGTTTCAGTTTTTTTTTTTTTTTTTTTTTTCTTATCGCAAGGTCAAAATGGGTACGCTAAATATAGCGGCCCATGAATATCCGTACACATTTTGGCATGTATCCCCTTGGTCCTCTGACTTCGAAAGTTCAGTGTTAGTTTAAAATGGGGTTGTCGAAGGGCCACTCTCTAAGTGATCGCAGTGATGCCGATGATGGAGGGGGGTTTCACTTGGAGGGTTTTCAGATTAGAGTGTCATTCTTTCGTTAGGGCAGAAATACACACAGTGAAGTTAACATTATTGCTATTGATGAAAGTTAAAATAGGCACGCAGATGACGAAATGGTGAGATGAGCAAGGGTCTTTAGAATCAGAGTTAAGTGAAAGATTGAAAAAAAAAAATCAGTCTATGGCTAGGTTGAGTAAAATTTGGCAATCAAATCGCCTAAAATTGCATATAAAAATCAGACTATATATCAGTTTAGTGAGATTTGTGTTACTACAGTATATAGACATGAGTCGTGGTGTGACAACGAAACAATCTCCAACAGATTTAGTAGATTTGAGAAAAAAGCCCATAAAAGGATATTAGGAGTTAAAGGGCAGGACAGGATTAGAAATAAAATAATAAGAGAGATTACTTGAGTGCAATACGTGGATGAGATCCTGATGAGGGGTAGATGGAGATGGTTTGGGCATGCTCTTCGCACTCCCCAAGAGAGATTAGTTAGCCAAATGTTCAGCTGGGCTCCACAAGCCACTAGAAGAGTTAGAAGACCTAGGCCTACAGAGCTGAGGACTATGAAGCGTGAAGTAGATGCTGAATGGAAAAGCATTGAATTAAAAGCTCAAGAAAGAGACGACTGGAGAGAACTGCATTTTAGATAACTATTAATCTATTTATTTTCTTTAAAAGAAGCCTTTGGGCATGTTTTTTAGAAGATTCTCCAGTATATATCTTTTTTAAGTAAAGCAATCAAAATTTCGGCTTCCTACTATTCATATTAACTTTATTTAGAATATGAAAGAATTTTATATGGAAAAATAAGATAACAAAAGGAAAAATCTCATTATAATCTAGAGGAATTAATACAAAATTATTTAAGTTTCCATATATTTCTAATTTAGAAAAAAAGGAAATGAATTTGATGAAGAGAAAATATATATAAAAAAAATCCCGTTGCTTTCAATATTAACAGAGGTATTTAAAATTCTCATGAACTGTTACTAATTAAAAAATATCATAAAATATTTTAGAATTAAAATAATACCGTACAAAAGTGGTTTAGCCTACAGTAACTGTTGTTTTAAAGGTCCAAGTATAGAATAAAAAATATGTTTACATTTTTCAAAACCAATGTTAACTTTCAGTTTCCCAGAACACTGCATATACACCTAGAAGCTGAGGAAAATTCAACTAAACAGTAAAAATCGATAATAGGACGTCCTCTCTTTGAATTTCAGCTTCCAGCCAACTATATTAAACCAAATATTTATTCAAAAGCGAAAACTGAAAGAATAAGGCAAAGACTTAATTATATTTTGAAAGGGATGTGAAACTCTGCTCTTGCAAAAAAATTGCAATCCGCCTTGAAAGGAGAAATATTATTGACAGAGTTGATTATCCTCCAATCCCTTGATTACTTTCACCCTTTCTCGGCATCACTTCGATATCGAGACCAGAGTAAAGACTAATTGCCGAACGATGCATCAACATCCAGGTGATTGATCTCATCTTTCAAAGAGTAAGAATTCTTTAACACCACCCTCCCCGGTGATTCCTGTTGAGTAGAGAGAGAGAGAGAGAGAGAGAGAGAGAGAGAGAGAGAGAGAGAGAGAGAGAGAGAGAGAGAGAGAGAGAGAGAGAAGGATTTTGGATGTCTCAAACACTTTTAGGTTATCCGCAGAGACTCCATTTGCTCTTGGGTAGAACGAATCAGTTTAAACGTTTAGAGTTTTTACGATCTTGCCTAACTTATTCTTGAATTCGTGCACTGTGTTACTATTCATTACATCCGCTGGAAGTCAGGTCCATGTATTTGCTATTTATTGTGTAAAGAAATTACCACATTGAGTAGCATTGCGTCTTTTCAATTCCAGTTTGTATCCGTTGCCTCGGGACTGATTTGTGCAAAGCAAGATGATGTTCTTGTAGTCTAAATTTTTTTTATTCATTTCGATTTTAAATGCCTCTATTAGCTGCCCCCGTAGTCAAATAAGTTCAAACGTTTCATTCTCTGTCTATAACCCCATTGTCATAGTGTTGGGACAAGTTTGGTGGCCTTAGCTTATACTCGTAATGCTTCCAGTCTATCTATACTTGGAGGCCAAAATTTGAATCCGTATTCTAGATGTGGCAATACTAGTGATGTGTGCAGATGCAATACAATGTTTTTTTTTTTTTCTGTATTTGACATATCTCTTTATTTAACCTATTAGTTTATGTGCTTTCTATTCAACTGTTATGCTATGTTTGGTGAACTTCAAATTTTTGCTAATAATCATGCCGACATCCTCCTTCTGGTCCACAATTTCTATTTCATTACCCAGTAGAGAGTAATCAGTTTGTGGGTTACTATGACCTACAGTACAGTATGTGCATAACTTTGCATTTCCCACAGTTGAAAGGATTTGTCATATTCTGGACCATTCTCCAAACTTAATTAAATCCTTTCTTAAGGTTTCTACATCTTTTGAGGTCGTAGCGTTTATGCCCAGTTTAGTATCATCGGCAGATTTGGCTATTCTACCGGTTAATTCTAAATCTTTGTCGTTAATGTAAATCAGAATAGTAATTGGATAGGGAGAGATCCTTGGGGTACTCTACTTGTTATAACAGCTGCCAAATCTGAGATTTCTCCATAGATTACGACCCTCTATTTTGTGTTGTCTGCCAATCTTCGATCCATTTAGCTCGCCTGGTGCTCTAACTTTAACCTTTAATTTTCTATGAGGGACTTTATCAAAAGCCTTTTGAAAGTCTAGGTATATGATGTCTATTGCCCTGCTTTTGTAATATATGCTAAACATGTTGTGGGAAAATGCCAACAGATTTGTCACACAGGAGAGAGAGAGAGAGAGAGAGAGAGAGAGAGAGAGAGAGAGAGAGAGAGAGAGAGAGAGAGAGAGATAAGGTTTCTTATTTTGGTATATACCTTTATGGCTCCTCATTCTTACACTATTACAAACAACTCCTTTTTATCATTTCAATTATAAATTTCCCTTTTTGGCAACAATTTAAGAAAAGTTTGATGGATAATTCTTACGGTTTATTATAATTTTAAGGAAATGTTTATCCTACATTTTCCGTTGTATTTTTCCGAAGTAAGTCCCCAAAGGAAATGAAGTTTTGCTCATACAACATTAGGCGGTAAATGGTTATTTAATGTCACTAATACATATACCATTCTCTTGGAATAAAAAAAAATGTAAATTAAAAACAAAATGATTGATAGATATAAAATATCAGGTCGAGTTTACTTTACAACAAAATTTCAATTGATACCCCACGAAGGAATGGGCCGTTCAAAAGTTATGTAGTATATGATAAAAAAATTAGGTTAATCAAATCTCAATACAGTTTCTATTATATATTCTACGTTCTTATGCACCATCCTGTATAGCTGGTCTCCTCTTATTATTATTATTATTATTATTATTATTATTATTATTATTATTATTATTAATTATTTATTATCATTATTATTATTATTATTATTATTATTATTATTATTATTTATTATTAATTATCAATTATTAATTATTAATTATTTATCATTATTATTAATCATTCATGATTATTATCATTATCACTATTATTATTATTGTGGTAGGAGACCCTCTTTTAGGCAGGTTGAGTTGAAAGTAATAGCTGCATGGGCAGTTTATTTTCTGATCCAATTCTTCTATTTTCCGGATAATTCTCTTCTCTAGAGCGCTGCAATCAGCTAGCAGACAAAAAATTCATCAGTCAGGTGAATGACAAAATCGGAAGACTTCTCAAGTATATTCCCACAAAATACAAGTAAAACTTTTGATACAAAATAGTAGAAACTACGACAAGTTTCGAGGATAAGTCCTTCCTCGTCTTCAGGTAGAGAGTGAGGTGGATGCTGCAGTTAGGGGGTATATATACCCAGGATCAGGATTACAGGTGAGGGGCCTTGAATTTTCATTGGTTTCCATTGGTTGATCGGAGCTGGTATGGTCTGGTGTCTGGTGTATGACGAGCTCGGCCAGGAATACAAGTCTGTGACGTCATCACGGACTTGAATTTTGATTGGCTGAGGCGCGCTCTGAGCCAGCCAGGCTGCTCTCCCGTTCAGCAAACTGTCCCACGTCAAAATTCGGGGTATTTTCGTGGTTGGTGGTGTCTTCATTAGGTCCTCCTTGATGGGGGTTTCTTGATGTATCAATACGGCGGCTTGATGGTAACAAAAACATCTCTTGAGTTGTATTAAGGGTGGGTTTATCTCGCTGTATCAGTGGAGCTTCTAGGATGCGTAGACGTCGACTATCTGGGGCGCTACCAATAATCTTGGTGTTACTGACAATGTCAGCTCGACAAATATGGGTGTTGTGTCTTTGTAGGGCATGATTCTTTATAGCCCCTTGCTGTGCGTGGCAAGAAATTCTCTTGGAAAGACGCATAGTTGTCATGCCAATATAATTTCCGGGACAACCACGAAAAGGGCATGGATATGCATATTCAACATTCGTCTTCTATAAGAAATCTTGCTCTGGGGGCGCTGGGTTATTCCTCATAATTAGGCTTTTCGTCTTGGCCGTTAGGTAATATATAATGAAGTCCAATTTCTGGGTGTCTTCAGTAGGGAATACATTATTCTTGATGATTTCTTTCATTGCCTTCTCGTCTTGCAGGTAATTCGGATGAATATGTCCTTTATAAAATAGCTTGATGTTATTGCTACTGTCGGGTCTCTCAGCGGGGGCAGGTTCGTACCACTTGTCTACTGCTTTCCTGACTTCCTTTTGGACGTGCTTATTGAAGAATCTATTGTTGACAAGTACTTGGGATATTTGGTCCAGTTCCTTGTGTGTGTCGCACAGGTGGAACAGTGTGACAGGGCCCTCCTGACGTAAGCTTTGATGGTAGAACTCTTATATCGGGTGGGGCACTCACTGTCTCCATTCAAGCACATGGTTTGGTATACACTGTGGTCCGAAATCCATTCTCCGTCGAGGTGACTAGGACATCCAGGAACGGGAGGCGATTATCTTAGCTGTGTTCCAGGGTGAAATGGAATTATTATTATTATTATTATTATTATTATTATTATTATTATTATTATTATTATCAGCATCATTATTATTATTATTATTATTATTATTATTATTATTGTTATTATTATTAGCTAAGCTAAAAAAAAATTTTGAAATGAAAGATGCCCCAGTATAAGCCCAAAGGCTCCAACAAGGAAAAATAGCATTGTGAGGAAAGGAATTTAAGAAAGAAATAAACTATAAAAGAAGTAATAAACAAATAATAAAAAATATTTCAAGAACAGCAACAACATTAAAATACATCTGTCATATATAAACTATGAAGAGAGACTTATGTTAGCCTGTTCAATATAAGAACATTCGCTGCAAGTTTGAACTTCTGAAGTTCCACCAATTCAACTGCCTGATTAGGAGGATCATTCCACAATATGGTCATACCTTGTACAAAACTTCTAGAATACAGTGTAGTATCGAGCCTTATGGTGGAAAAGGCATGGCTATAAGACTTACCTTTATGTCTAATATTACAAAGAGCATTGTACTGTCTGGGAAGATCCGAATGGAAAGGATGGTCAATTATGAAAACAGAACGACTATGTTATAGATTAATATCTAAATGAGGAATAAGATATTTAATAGAAAGCATTTTCTTGTCCAAGAAAATTAAAACGAGATTCGGCATCTGAAGACCAGCCAGGAGAACAATACTAAAAAAAAAAAAAAACAATATAGAATGAAAGAATTAAAATACTTCTTCAGAGTAGATTAGTCGCGGAAAATCTTTTTCTCAATAAGAATTTTATCTTTTTATAGAACTGAGAAACACACCAAATTTGCTTGTCAAAAGTAAATATACTTTCAAGAATCACACCTACAAATTTAAAAGAGTAGTATAGAGTTAAAGAAACCTTATCAATGCTGAGATCTCGTTGATGAGGAACAACTATCCTCGACCTACTTACAATCACACTTTGCTTTTTGTTAGGGTTCAATTCATACCCAATAATTTGCACAATGCACTAATTTTAGGTATGTCTCCATTAAGGGATTCAGCAACCATAAATCTACATTCAGGACATGGAAATGAAGCAGGAGAGAAGCATCATCTGTGTATACAACGAACTTGTTTTCTAGGCCAAACCACCTATCATGTGTACATAGTATGATCAGTAGTGGTCCAAGTAGTACCCTAAGGAACACCAGATATTACATTCCTTTACTTCCTAAGGTGATCATCCATAAAAATTCTTTGGAACTATTACTTAAATATCAAATAATAATGCCAAGAAAAGACTCATCTACTGCCAACTGTTTCAGCTTGAAAACAAGGGTATCATGATTATCACGGTTAAAGGCAGAAGTAAATTCAAGGAAAATAATAATAACAACCGGGTCACAATCAGGGATTCCTGCACAGTATTTGGACATTGTAAGAAGGGCATCATATGCTCCAAGACTTTCACGAAAGCCAAATTGCAAACTATGGACCATATGATTACCTTTAACATTTTGCTAGAAGACGTTCAAAAACTTTAGATAATATGGAAGTTATGGTAATTGGGTAGTAATCAGCTGGACTAGATTGGGTAGTAATCAGCTGGACTTGAGTTACCACAAACACATTTACATAATGGAGTAACATTACCAATTCACCAAGGAAAAAAACGTCTTTTTACTAATATGGGGAAAATAACAGTTAACTTGGGAACTAAAACAGGCCTGAGGAAGATCAAGTTTCTGATAAAATATTCTTATGTATATTCCTACACACATGAAAATGCATATACAGAGATCTATACACACCGATATACAGTGTCCCAAAATAATGTATCCATTCTTTGACTTTGAATAGATAATAATCTTTTTTTCTATTTCAGATTTGATTTTGGAGTAAGAATGGCGGATACTGGGCTTACATTCAAGCAAAAAAAAAAAAAATTCTTCTGAAAACATTCCGGAAATGTGAAAATAAAGCTGAAGTGCAAACGATTTACGAGTGAGCTCCACAGAAATGCCCCAACACGCGTCACCATTTCACGAATCGTAGATAACTTTGAGAATCATGAGACCATCCAGTGCATGAGAAAAGGACATTCAGGATGACAAGCCCAATAAAGAGCAAGATGTTATTGGTAATGTTCACAATTCCCCACGAAAATCTGTTCGTCAAATGTCACGTGAAACAGGTATCCCAAAATCGAGCGTCCATCGCATTTTGAAGCGTGCGCACCAAAAAACCTAAAACAATTGATGAACTTAGAGGCAATTGAAGAAGAATGTGTTGAGATACCGAGAGAAATGCTACTAACAGTTTGTAGTTCCATATTTTCAGGATGCAAAAAGTGTATAGAGCAGGACAGCAACCAGTTTGAACACTTTATGTGAGCTGATCTTTTTTTTTTTTTTTTTTTTTATCATTCTCAAATTGCCCCATGTATCCTTACTTTTTCACCGTGAATTCTCAGAATCTTTAAATGCGCATTGTTTCTCTCCTGTGAATCTTTTTCCACGTTAATATCAATAAATTGAACAAGTTGTAACAATCCAAAGAGTGTATACATGATTTGGGACACCCTGTACATGCTTGTACATTATATAAACATGTATATAATCATTAATATACATATAACCATGTCCACATAAGCTTGCAATTATATACATATTTGTACATATTTACATATCAAGGCATATATATATAAAACAAACAAGTATAGGTATGGCCCGTAAATGAAAATTTAGATAACATTATTTTATATATTCATGGCTTGGCACCGTCAATAGATTTTAATGTAGAGTTGGAGAATAATTATAGCTTTTAGATTACCCTAGACACAGGTGTAACGATAGATTCAAGTTTCTTGTATATAGAAAGCCTACAAATATCTCTGTATATGTGCATTACTACTCCAATCAAAGTAATCGTAAAGAAATCTGCATTCACTTCTATGTTTTTAAGAACATTACGATTATGCAGCCTTGAATATATTGATGTTGAAATAAATGAGATAAGGCCTATAATTAGGAAATTGAAGTACCAT